>NW_010244649.1:0-238 GCF_000690775.1 Eurypyga helias | reverse complement strand
GTTTTGGGGGTGTGGGACGAGGATTCTGGTGTTAGGATGAGGATTTTGGAAGTGGGATGAGGATTTGAGGGATAGGGATGAAGTTTTTGAGGGTTAGGATGAGGATTTTGGGGTGTGGGATGGAGATTTTGGGTGTTGGGATGAGGATTTAAGGGTTGAGATGAGAATTTGGTGGTTGGGATTAGGTTTTAGGGGGCTGGGACAAGGATTTTGGGGATTAGGATGAGGATTTTGGGGG
>NW_010244648.1:0-1755 GCF_000690775.1 Eurypyga helias | reverse complement strand
CCCCCCCCGCGCCGGTGGGGGGAGAGCAGCCCGCCCGCCGCTGCCCCCGGTACACCGCTGCTGAGAGGAACCAGCGCGGAAACAAGAGGACGGTGCAGCGCTGCCAGGGGAAAATAATTGTTTGGTTTGGTTTAATTCGCGTCACCCCGGCTTAATGGCACCCTTTCTTGTGACTTCGGGGGAGGGGAGGAGGAGGGCCGGCCGGCCGGCCGGAGTGCATCGTGCTGTTAAAAAACTGCCTAGTGGAAACTTCGACATTTTGAAAGAATAACTTCAAAAACCTGCGTTTGATTGTATTCAGACGTGTGACCAGCTCGCATCGATTTGTGGATGCATTGAAGGTGTAAAGATCCGTTGATAACGTTTCAGGTCGAGTGTCTCTACATCATCAGATTCTCCCTTCTCTGCCAAATCCTGAAAGTAGTTTAACGTGGGGGGAAAAAAGAAAGGAAAAAAAAAAAACCCAAACAACAAAAAAAGAGTGTATTTTATTTTTCAGCTGTAAAAACGCATTTCAAAGAGGGATGACATTCTAACAGGAGAGGCTACAATAAAAATCACAGGTCACTTCTGAAAAGGTTCCACTCTCAGCAACGTTTCGAGTATATCGGAGCCTCATAAAATCGTACTATAGACTTTATTCCGACGACTATTGGAAAACAATAAATGCATACAAAAATGCGAGCAAGAAAGGGTCAAAATGAATTTATTTTTTCATACGAACGGTGAAAGGTGCAAGTACTTTTTTAATAGTTTGGTCTTTATCAAATGATCGATGTGGATAAAGGCAAATACCGAATATTCAGGAAAATACAGTTAATTTTAAGAAGTTACCTTTCCTTGAGCGTATCGGTGCATTAACAGAACTGGTGCGGAGCCATCGCTTTGTTTATTTTTCTAATGTCTACCCAAATTCCAGCAATCCACAGAGCAGTAACAGCTTTTTCCATGTGTTTATCATCGAGGTTGCAACAGGATTCGCCTCAATTGTTCTGCCTTTCTTGTGTTTTCCTTTCTTCCCTTTTCTGCATTTCCCAGATACATTCGCTTTGGTTGCAAAAATAAACAGCGGAGTTTTTAACAGCAATTTGAGATGATAATGGTTACTGATCCCATTCTTTCCATCATAATCTTCAAGTGGTTTAAGATTAATGATAGGAGGTGTTTTAGCAAGGAGTGTGGGTTCTCTTCTCCAAAGACCATCGCTATGATAATTTACTTAAGATGTTGACAAGACTGTCAGTAAGGCTAATTTTTTATTAAGCTCCGCTGTAGCAACTGTAGGAAGCATTTGTTGTTGTTATTTAAGCACATTGTATTTTTGACTGCCTTCCTATAAATATTGTTATTTGGTCTCTGCCTGATGGATTTGCAATTGAGATGATTCCCCTTGCCTTTGTTTCAAGATAGGTATCTTCTGGTATTCTGATAAATATCGTCTTCCACCCTCCCCCATTCCCTCACACGTACATTTTTTGAAAGAAAATAAATTTGAGCAACTACTGTCTGGGTCCAGCAAGCCGGATCTTCCTCAAAGCGTTGTTTTGGCTGGGCTTTGCCTGGGCACAGCCCTGAACCACCGGGACCAGGCGCAGGGTTCCGTGTTGGGTTTGTGCGGGGGGTTCTTTTTTTTTAACGGGTAAAATAACCCTTAAAACCGTAAATGGGGAACCGCAGCACCCCGGCGTACGGGGAGGCTGGGGTGCCTCTTCACCCGCGGGCGACCTGCGGCGGCACCGGCGGCTCCCCAGCAGG
>NW_010244647.1:1170-31119 GCF_000690775.1 Eurypyga helias | reverse complement strand
ATTTTGCTAACCACAACACAGATGATTTGAATCATTCCTGAGGACAGATGAGCCATGCTATCCTATCTGGATCCTGGAGAGCTATATACCAAGGTATATACCAAAATAAGGTTTTGCTTCAAGACCATTTCTTTTCTGATGAGAAGTGGCTGTCCACAGCAAGATAAATCCAATTTACAGTCCTTTAAATTTAAGGAAGAGATTTTAATGGATTAGGTAGGTTGATTGACAGCAGCTGGCAAGCTGAAAACATCCCCTTGTTTTGAAGTCTATTACATCTTACAATACAAAACCCTCATTTGTAGAAATACATCACTTCTGTTTCTTCACGTCATATTTGTTGGGTAAACATCAGAAAAACCCTAACTATTTTCTTGGTAGTTCTAATTTCTTTAGGTCTTCTAAAAAACCTGCAGAACTGTGCCATTGCGGCATTAATTTCTTTCTAATATCAACAACTGGTAACTGCAGAATACTGAACAGAACTGGAAATCCTATATGCAACAAAGACCACACAGGAATAGAGATGAAGGAGAAGAATGGTTGAAACATAACCAAACGGAATCAGCTGTGACTGTTGAAAAAAGGAAATTTACCTTACAAATATAGAATGATTTATTTCATAAGTATAGTAGTACTACGTATGCTAAAGAAGTTACAATGCATTACTCATTATTCTATAATAAAGGTCCTTTCTGATATGTAAGGAACTACTGATAATACTTTTCTCACTCAAACCTTTTGTTCTGAAAATAAAAAAGACATTTTCTGGAAACATCTCTCATGAAGTTAAAGAGTTTATAAACTACTACAAATTTCTCAGGCTTACTGTTACAGTGTCTGTAGGAGGACAGAAACTCTGCTCTTCTGCATCTTTCTTCTCATCACCATGAAATTTTCATGAGTTAAATTTGCATGTAGAAAGAGAACAACTCCTTCACACATCTGGTAGTTAGTCTGGGAAAGGTACTGATGTAAGAGATTATCTGCTTACAAACCACAGTTGAACTATGTTTCTATATGTTGTTTTTCCTAAATAATAATAATGTATATTGATTGAAACCTCACCGGATTTTTGTTTCAGGTGATTATACAGCCTGATGAAGGGATTTTAAAGCTTTCTGTTTGTGAAGGAAGTATCTATCATGTCAAAGGTTTGGCCTTTCCACTGTTCCTTTGAGTCCCTAAAAACGTAAAGCAAGACTGACTGAGAGCACGATTTATTTGAAGAGAGAGAGGAAGGGACTGTATGCTGTGAGAGCTTCGAATGCTCTGCGCCAACATTCTGGCCTCTTCCTTCTCCAAGATTTCAGCAAAAATAGCACATTTTTTTTCTCCTATCTGCCGCTTTGGTCTGAGCTGCTGGCAAGGCGCTCCTCCACAATAATATGAATTACCAAAATCAATAGAAAACTCCCCTTAATTTTAACTGGGTTTGGAACAACTTATTTAAACATGAGTAAATTAGCTGTGATTCAGACTGCAACCTCACTGTGGACAGAAGAGATGGAAAAGTTAGGAATGGGGAACCTGCGCCAAATGTTCCTATGAACCGTCAGAACCAGTTTCGTTACGAAACCCCACTCCATCGTGCCAAAGTGAAATGACAGTTCTGAATGCTTCAGAAGACAGACGTGCCCGAGGTACAGCTGCACGCACACGGCGGCCCCGTGGCTGGCAGGAGGCCCTTCAGGGACTCCAAAACTGCTTGTTTTCAGTAGAAACTCTGAGAAAAACTAGAAGGAAAATCCTCCAGGCTAAAAAATGGATATAAAGCTCTTCTAACCTGATTTCTCTTGCTGCTGAGGGCTCAAAGAAGCCCTGATGCCCTGACAGCGTGCTGCCCTCTCACTGCTTAGGCTGCAGGGAGGGTCCTGGCACTTCCCACCGATGGCAATCTCCCACAGTGGTGGTAAACTTCTTTGAGAATGTGCAACAGTCACCGTTGTGATCTCCGTTTTGAACCAAGGTGTCCAGAGCTGATGGCACTGTTAGTTTCACCTATGCGGCAATTTTGGTCAGCTCTGTGCACAGCAGGCTGCCTTTCATACCTGTTCTTTGACATTTATTAAGCTACTGATTGAACAGTTTAACAAAGTTCTTTTTTCCTCAGTAAGCAGCTTAATAATAAATACTAATTAATGAACAGTAACCCATAAAGAGAACAATGGATTCATCCAGATATTTCTGATCATCTCATAGTTCCCACCATAAGGTAGAAGAAACCCTAAGAATAAAAAGTGGAAGGGAAGTTAGCAATATTGTGGTTGTTAGTCCTCCTTTTGGAGTCTGGCTTGCAGAGAGACCTGTCTAGCTGGACCGCTCACACTAATGCAAAATAACCCATGTGATTATGGTCTATATCCTGGACTGAGATGTACCAGAGGATCTGAATTAGTATCACATTTAGGTACAATCTCACAGCTGCTGCTTTTGGTCACCTCCAGAATCCTCAGGTTAGTAGCAAACCACGAGGTGTGAAAGAAAGGAGAGCAAGCATTTTATAACTGCTAAGAAGAAATTGAACATGTACTACCTTATAGCGAAGGATTCATACATAAATTTCAAATATTCTTGCTCTGTCATTCACATTTCAAATATGCTGCCCTGTGCTAATGAGAGGCAAAAAGGGGCCAAGTTTTCTCCTTTCCCCAGTTCATCTAAGCTTGGCGCAAAAATGGGGCTTTAAAAAGTCTAACTGGTTCCAGCTGGATCCTACAGAGCCTGTGAAGGACTAGTTCATCTTAGGCAGATTAGAGGAAAGTAAATTCTTCTTATGTCCTGACAGTGACAAGCACTCAAAGCCCCTACCACTGGGAAAAGTTGTGGAGGGCAACACAAGAACATGTAACAGAGAATAGAAGAATTCTCTTAGGGGATAAAAAATAATCCACACAAGAGATTGTGATAACTAGATGTACACAAGAGTGGGCTTAATCGGGAAAGTATAGAGAATCATCTCCCCTGGGTTATTAAAAAATGGACTGGGCAAAGAAATGCAAAATACACTGGATTGAACAATCTTTCATTAGGTGCAGGAAGGACACAGTGAGCTATCAAGTCATTTTTCTTATTATTCATGTCTTGTATTGCTTTTGAAAATAACCTGGCTTGCTAGACAGACCCTTGCTGTGGGACAGAAGAGCCTCGCATTTATAATAATAATCCACAAAGAATCAGTCAGTGGGGAACCCTTTGTAAAACGCATCTTTGACAACACTTTGCAGGTTGAAAAGTGTTGCTTTTTATTTTCTCTTTCACAAGCCAGTACAACTGCAAACTGTAAGTTTTAAGGGCGGGTACATTGTGCATAACTGAAGCTGTTGCTTGTAAATATGTGAATGTATTTAAACAAACAATCTAAGGCAGACTTACTACAGTGAATGACAGGAATGAACATCAATATGATCCTGACACACCTTAAACTGGTGTGTCCTCTTGCAATATACACCTACTGGGACTTAAAGTGGTTTGAAATGTTTCTTTCTCTAATATTTATTTAAATGGAAACTTTCCCAGCTGTTGATGGCAGGTATCATATGCTTGTGGTGATAAGAAAAATGGCAAATTTTCTGTTCCCGCGGAATGTCTCCTTTTAGCTGTTTGCAAAGAAACACCATATTGTAAAGCTGAACTGGAAGTCTGTCAGTGACATGAAAGTATGGAAGAAATCTAATTGTTTCCATAATTCCTTATTTGAGTTAAATAAATCTACTCAGACACGTAACCCCTAAAAACCTGAAAAAGCTGCAGATGTTACAAAGTTAAACCGTTTGTGGTTCTCTTGACAGCAAATCTTATTAAATGGGAACCAATTGGGTATATCCAAACGTACAAGATAAACATAGTAGGATCTTCTAATACAACTGTGATAACAGCTTCCAAGTATCATCTGTAAATATTTGAACAGGGACAAAAGGTATCGTCTTTATACATCTATATACAGCATTTCATTAAAAACAAAACCAATAACCTTCTACGTTCACTTATAATATAATGCTGGCAATGACTGCTGCTCCATCCAATACTTTCTTAGAATGTCTGTTAGTTTCTCCCATTTTGTGATTGCCCTGAATTTCTCCTCTTACTTTATCGAAACCAGGCCTGAATCAGTTTGGTTTATTTCTTTCTTCAGACTGAGGAAGAAAAGGTAGTATAATTCCCACTGAATCTTGGAATACACTTTCTTTTGTACTAGAAAGTATTTACTTTTTCTAAAAATACAACATTTATCCATCATTAAAGCCTGTAGTAAAACAGAAAACTGAACTGGCAACACTGAGTAAAACCACATATCCAAACCAGTTCCTTTACATCTGCTTTTATTTCTTGGATGTCTTCAACCTTGCTCAAATTTCAGCTCCACGTACCGAGTAAGCAAGAATTTTGCAAGGGATAAAGCTACCAACCTGCAGGAATAGGCAGAATTCATCGGGAAGGCTCCAAATGTACTGTCCGAGAGGTCAAGAGGGACACAGTGAAGTCCTCCCTGAGGGTGCTGTCATGCACAGCACCCTAGCACAACACTTACATGAAGCCACAGTGTGAAGACAGTTACAGTGTACTAATTACACATAGTTAACTTTCACCGTTATTATTGGACTAGTATTGCTAATTAGTAGCTAGTCTGTTACTAATGGCGCCACGATATCAGTGAGATGAAGCAGGTCATGGACTTAATATCTACAATATTTTCTTACGTGTCTGAGGAAGAGGTATCTTTAGCAAGGAGGTAAAATTCAACAAAAGTATGACCCAATAACCTGAACCCATCAGAAAGAGGTGTGCCAACTGCAGAGCTGACCATGACTGGCCTTTGTACACGTGGCTGGCTGGAGAAAGGGAGCTGAATGGTAGGTCCCGGTTTGTCACAAGCACAGCAGTCCCATGACACTGGACAAGAGAAGAGGGGTGACACGAGACAGAATTCCTCCTTAAACCAGTAATTCATGTACTCATCATACTCAACATACCTGGACACAAATCCTTTCTCCATCTCATAGAAAAACAGATATGATTTTGCAGAGCACTGCATTTCAGGTATTAACTTCAGAGTCTTACTTTTCTGCTTTCTTCTCCTCTAGTTAATTAAACAAAGAGATGCAGAAGAACCAAGGAGAGAAATATGAGCAGTTGAAAAAGTGCTGTCACGACTGTACAATAGGTTGCTGGCATTACAAAGTTCCATGTATTCAGATTCAATATTTTCCATATGAAGATCATCACTTAATATTAATGCTGAATGGTATGGAGGATAAGGCCCCTCTTCCAATAAATAATTTGCAGATACAAGGACAAGTACAATCCCTGCCCTGAGGAGCTTGGAAATAATATCCTGCTTGTATAAGTTGAAATAGAAAGGTGTTTATTTTTACTATAATAAGTGCTTAACAAGCAATAACTAAACCAAAACTATTATTTCAAAGGGATTTAGAATATTTTAATCATCCCAATGTTTATAGAATTGAAAAGCCAGAAACTTTTAGCTACTCATAATGACAGTCTCAAATACTTTTTTTTTTCCTTTGGAAAACACAGAGGCTGGTATAATGATATGCACTTGCAAAAAAGCAAGCAGTTGGACAGATGAGCTCTTCCATTACAGGATTTGGCCCAGAGGAGTGTAAACAAACTAGCATTCTCTTCAGGGCAACTGACACCTATCAGCCTCCAGAAATTTATATTCTTGAGGAACTTTGGGATTTTTACTATGCCAAGCCAGAAAACACTGCAAGTTATTTATGAGACCCGCAAAAAACCAGTAACCACATAAAAGAGTACATAAGACATTATTTGGGTAATGTAGGAATACAGAAGATACAAAGCAACAAGGAAAAAGAGTCAGTATCTGGACCCAGTAAATCAAAGTGTTGTGGGAACTCACATACTCTTTTCAGGTAATCTTTATCAACACGAATGTCAAGAAGCATCCAGCCTTCATCATCAGTCAACTTAGGCTACATCTGGCTCTTGAGAAATGCTATCGCTTTGTCTGCTTATTCTCATTGGTAGAGGATGTGATACTCACAGAAAACCCGTGCGTGAGGAGCTGCGGGTTCGTTGTTAAGTTACTAACAACCCCCTCTGTAACACAGACCAATATGAATGCAGTGCATCAAGAAAGAGGCTCACAACAAGCACACATACGTGAAGAAATGAAAGAAGCGCTATTTGCATAATGCTGCAATACGGACAGCACAGAATAGCTAATGGGAGAGGAGTATGAAGCAGAGACAGGACTGGCCCCACACATGACACGCACAGAGCTGCTGGGCTCCCCAGAAGTGGTCCCGGGCTCCCTCTTTTCCTTGGTACACTTCTTCGCTGCCACGAGCAGTAACAGTCTCACATGCACGGGATCTGCTCCCGTGCCTGTCAGCTGGGGCCTTTACAGGATCACCCATCCCATGGAGGAGCTCCAGCACAGACAGTATAAAAGAGCTAGAAGAGGAAAAGACCCAGAAGAGAAAGGAGTACAGAAAAGAGAGGAAATCACGGCCTTAATCTACACCACATGTACAACATGGCTGAGCTACGAGCTCTAGGGAGTCATAACTCTGAACGTCCTGACTTTTGTGTGTTTAAAATCTCAACTGCAGCATTATAACATGGGGTTTTTTTGCATTTAATTTAATCTTTTTCTTTGGGGAAAAAGAAAGTATGCTTTACCATAGAGTCAAAGAGACCACATGACAGACAGTCAAATAAATATCATCCACACATTTATCTGCATGATTAAGCCATCAGACAGTTGAGTAAATGCAATGGAGTGCATTTATTTGAATGACCTCCAAGATATTTTGGGGCACATAAATAAATGGGGAGAGCAAGCCATAGCCTTAATTTTCCCATTGTTTAAAACAGCGCAACTCTAGAGCAACTCCTCTGAAACTAATGTAAAATCAATGTAAGAACACACTGATACACATCTGAAACCCTCTCTGCTTTCCCCATCCTCACCCAGCACAAAAAGGCTGCTGATTTTAATTCTTCATGAAGTACAAGACACATTACCAGTATGGGTACAGACTGAACTCAGTGCCTCAGGGGTTAACCAACACGAGATGGTATAGTGCCATACACTCTTGCTCTGTAAGGAGGTCAGGAAGCTAAAACAACTTCCAAAGACATAAAGAAGGAATGTGGACAAGTAGTTCTATTGTTCTCACAGCCTCAAGACTCTCTCTTCTTCCAAAGTATGTAACATCTGCCTTGTGTGCCCTGGTTTCTACAGAAACAGAAGACCAAGAGGACAGAACTGGTAGAGCAGAACACTCAGTTCATGGAAGACCCAACATCCACAGTACACACATTTTATCAGGGTTTTTTTTCCTTTCATCGTCATTTTTTTAGAGAATTCTGGACTGACTCTTGACTGGTCCCATAGACTAAACGCCCTGTTGTGGCTGGGTGACCTCTGGGAGCCTGTACTCCAGTTTAGTTTCATCCGAAGAGATCACAGAATCATAGAACGGTCTAGTCCATAAGCTCCAAAACTGCCTACACTGAGAAGCAAAACACAGTCAGCAGGGACAATCGGGAGCTTTGTTTCAGAAGCGCACTCCTAACTTGCACTAAAATGTTCACATAGGCACGCTCTGTGAAGGAGACAACAGATGACTTCAGCTGATGAGCTATGCCTTCTACATTTTTTTCAAAGTAAAAGAATAAACCCCAGAAAAAGCACCCAGTTCCCAGTTCTCCCATGGTGTGGACAGATTAATGCACCTACAGCTGGGAAAGCCTCAAGACAACTGTGGAAAGGCTTCCAAGGAAGCCCATATGAATTCTGACATTACTTATCGTCCTTTATGACTCAGGGTTTGGTATGATGCTTAGTCATGAGTCCTGCGCTTAGGGAGTGATGACAGAAAACATTTTAGAATCCAGAAGCCCCCAAATACCAAATGGATCTTATTTTTACCATCTGAAACAATAGTTTCATTCAACAACAGTGAGAAAAATGAACTGAGTTTTGTTTTAAATCAATAGTGAAGGCAATTTAGTACAGTATTACAAATCACAAAAGTGGAAAAAGTGTGAAAATTACCCAAAGTGATGACTGTAAGCAAAGAGATGTTATAAAAAAAGAAGTTATATCAAGCTAAGGAAAATGTTCTTTAACTTTCTTGTGTTGCCTTAAGGCATGCAGTATTCTCCTTACGGGTAGGCTCATGATCAAGGCCACGAAAACAGCACAGGTTGTAACTTTCAGACTTGGTGAAATCCCGTGATTTACAGTGGAAGCAACAACCACTCCAGAAAACTGCCCCAGGAGCTGGATATTCCACCTCCTATCACGCAATACTCCAGCATATCTTTCAGCAGATGAACTACGTCACACAGGGACCTCAGTGGACATGTGCGTAGCCCCTTGTCAAACTCCCAGGTAGTGGTCACCTGGCTACCTTCCAGCTTTCCTTTGGAGAAAATCAGCTAGCTCCCTTCAAATCAAAGCATGGGGGCAGGTCTGTGGATAGTTCACTAGCACCTTTGTCCAAAAGACAGCGTAGGCTAGCCTGCACCGTGTTTGGGTCCTGCTTAATGTAGTCCTCCCACACTACTGCCAATAACATCACATTCCTCTCTGTCATACCCCAGAGCCTGCAACAGATACCTTAAGGTTCATATAATGAAATCACCACTTCAGCAGACTGAAGTACAGCCCACACATTACACTTTGATTGGAAAAACACACAAAATACAGCAACCTGTAGGGCCACCATGTGACACTCAGAGAATTCAAACAGTATGGACATGACCAGTGTGTTTCAGAGTGCAGTAGCCCTGTAAAACATGGATGTGACCTTCCTCCACCAGAAGGTCTATGGGCCAGGCATCACGGTCTACAGCAGACACATTAATAGCATAAATCTAAGAGCATCTTAGTTTCTTTACAGGAGCCTCCTGGATACCTGAGAATTTAATTGAAATGAGCTAGGTGGATTAAGACCCTTCTTGGATCTGTAATCTCAGAGGAGGAAAGTGAAAGGTATTTGATGGTTAGGTCACCAGGTGCATTGCGAAGGAGCGACAGCAGAGCCGCTTCCAGAAAAGTCAGCAGCTTCCCAGAGAAGCAATAGATCACTGTCATTGGCCCCTTGAACCTGAGCTACTATAGAGAGGAACTCCTATAGGGGTCTCCTATGGAGAGGAACACCAGCCATACGGCGATGGGCCAAAGCCTAGGAAGGTAAGTGACAGTGCAGGGCAGTGATTTTGGTGCCAGGTAGCTATAAATTGTCATCTCTGTCATCTACTAGCCTGGAAGCCTGTGAACACAGGGTGAGGAATACCACTTTCATCATGCACCAGGTGCATCCATAAGGTTCACTGGCACCCTTTGGGTGACAGCATGTTAGATGTTTCAACTCTGACAGAATAAATGGTTTAATAAAGAGATATATTCAAGTATGTCTGTATTCCCACTGAGGACTAACTGACATTAAAACCATTATAATTAACAATACGAGTTTAATCCTGAGATGAGTGGGACTTCCCTGAGTAAGGATAGACTGCAAGCTACACCAGCATGCACTTTTATAGAAAAAAATGGCAGCTTCCTGTGAAATAAGAGCGTTCTTTCTCATAAATGAAATTAAACCATGTTGAAAACATTTAAAGCAATACATATTACCATAATAACAAACCTTAATTACTCTATCACATTACCAGGAGGGATTTCATAAACTCCCTCTGAAACAAATCGTATCAGTCATCCTATAAAAGTTTTTAACAATCAACTAAAATAAAAGTGAACCAAGCCATAACTTCTCCAGATTCCTAACTACTCACGGAATATGATCTGTTAGTTACCCCTGAACTGTAAGCTTAACATACAGGTTGCTAATTTTGAAAGTGTCTGAAATTCAGTAGACAACTATTCCAGTGCCGTTTTAAAACCCCCTTTGCAACTTCTTGCCAAAGAAGCAAAAAATCAGTTGCCAAGAGGAAAAGTCAAGGGAGAGCCAAATGCAAAGAGAACAACTTTTTTTTTGCAACACGGTTGTTCACTACAGAATTAAGGCTTGAGTTAGCCAGTACTTACATTTAACTTCACTGGTGTGAACTTGCAATCAGTTTAGCCAATTCCCTGGGGCAGGCTGTGACTGAGCTTTACTCGGCAGGGCACTGACTCGAGTCTCTCTCCTTTAGTATCAATTTTATGAAATGTCCAAGGCCTTAATAGTTCTGAAAACTCTAATCCTCAGTTAAATTTGGTTGAAATTTGCTACCAGGTTCAGAAATTACTAGAGGACTGTTAGACAAGCAGATGGATGGATGGATAGTGGAACAGAAGAGCACGATAATCATGTGATTTGTCTTTCCTTATAAAAACAGTTTAAAAGGGGCACATTGAAAGTAGGCCGTGATTCAAGGAAAAAGTTCCTACTAATGTTTCTGTTTGTTTATCAAGAGTCTTCCAAAGAAGGTGGTGAAAATACCATCCCTTGAAACCTTTCAAACTTCACTTGACAAAGCATCTGTGAATATATGCTAATACACTGCCCTGCAGTCAAAGCATTTTTAAATGAATAATTACGTATTTTCAGTAGAATTCGTAGACTATCTGTAGAGATGGTGCCTTGTCATATCTCTCTTCATGTGAGCAAATATATATGCATATGTAACCTACAAGTTTATAAAGGTATGAAACAGTTTCTAAATGAAAATCTCCTTCAGTAAGTCTTCTTAAGATATAAAATAATGCCACTTTATCTGAATGGAAACCCATAAGGCTTAAAAAAGACACTATAGGTGTTAGGCCAAAAATTTGTCGCTTTTGGGCTGTGTATTACACCAGCATTTCAGAGAAGTATAATGAAAATAATTGGTTTTACTTAACATTTGTATGTGAATGACTCATCCTCAAAGTCTACCTGAGTGTCTGGTTATATGTCTTTTGTCATTAATCATTCCGAGGAAAAACAATCTTAACTATCTCCTCAAAGTGCATATGGATAGCTTTATAGAAAAGAATGCACTCTGGCAGTTAATAAAAATCTTGCTACTTGTACAGCTATCTGCCAGTGTTCATTGTGTGTACAAGTGCAAAAAAAGAAAATGCCCTTTACTCAGTCTCTGTCAATATCGAGCATACTAATTTCCTTAGGAAGAACCCAGTTCAAATTATTTTCTCCTCAGCATCTTTATTGTTAAATACCATCTCTGCAGAAATTCCTGATCTAACATTTGGCGTTGTGTTTCATTTTATTTCACAGATCTAACTACAGCAGTCTCCAACTGCTCTGAGCCCCACAGTGCGCACGGACATATGGTGATGAGATTTGGTAATGTAAATGCAACATTCATTACAGGGTCACTGGCTGGGAGGTGGTGTTAAGATTCTGGGATCACAAAAGCTAAGAGTAAGATCTTGTAGTTTATTGCAAAAAGACTCAGAAACATTCACTGGTATGTACACCCTCAGAGCCGTAATACATACGGGTTATATTAAACAAGTATTACCTCTCTTTAAAAAAGAAAGCAAAAAAATCTTGAATGCCATATTCATATATCAGTTCTGATTTTCACTGTTTTACTTTTATATTCAGCTTTTTATTAACAGCAAGGGCAAACAGAGAAAGTAGGGAATAATATAGCACACAAAGGCTGAGTAGCTGAAAGTCTAAAATTGCTCTTAAATTCTTATTTAAATTATCAGATAAAAAAATTTATATTTTGAAATGTGAACATCCAGTTGAGGTCCTACAGAAGTTAATGGGCACTGCATGTTTTCAGCATCTTTTGAAAGAACTGGAAACTTGAATTAAAAGACAAGTATAGGCCCACAAGGCGAAAGTCTAATCCTGATCAAGTCAGTGGTAACCTCTGACCTTCAAACCTGCCCGTCGATTGCAAAGTGGTCAAGATTTCACTGTCAAGATTTTAAGAGGCTTCACAAGTTACTGAAGCCATGTCCTTCTCAGCTGAGCTAGCTCTCGACTCCAGAAGTTGGTTCAATATCAAAGCTTGACAGAAAGCTGCATGAAAACACAGAACTGTCATTGAGAAGAGGAGGGAGGAGCTCTACTTGAGCAACTCCATCCCCCTATACCGGTGTACTTCTCCCTGGTGTGGGCCAGGCACCAGGGCCAACATGCTTTTGTACAGGCTACAAGTAATTTCCTTCTCTCCTGGCAGCACCTCGTAAGAGCTAGCAACTGAGGAGTGGGCGACAGAAGGAATCCTGCTGGTGAGCCATGCCAGACTTCTGACAACAGTGTTTAACTACCCATGTAAAGAAAAGTTTAGGGGATGGGGAGACTCAGTTACACTACACCGTAATGAATCTTCCTGTCCATGTTGCCTACAGGACCATTAAAAGGATTTTTTTTTTCAGTGCAGCTGATGAAAATTCACCAAACTTTCCAGTTTTGCTATGTACATTTGTCAAACTGTTTTATGGGACTTGCAGCCTAAGGCCCCAGAGACAGGCTTGGTTTTGCCAACCTTTCTCTTTGGGACAACGCACAGCATCATCACAGATTTTTACCTTTCTGATCACAGTCCTGCACAGATGTACTGACACTAGGAACTTCCAAAATAATTAAGATCTGCAGCTACAAGCCACAGGGGACACAAGGATGATAGCAGAATAACTGGAAAGATTAATGATATCTCCTTGGAACAATACAACACAAAATGAAATGCAGATTGAAACAAAGGGGAAAATGAGGTAATTTTTCTTAAAAAGTTAATTGAAAGCTGCCCTTTCAGCCAGCTATCCTGCATGTTGCCTCTATCTTTAGTTACCCAGTAATGGTCAAAAAAATTTTACCTGCATTCTCTGCCCTTCAGTAATTAAATTACTCAAGCTACTATTTATTTACATAAATTTTACCAATCCATGTCACAAATAATTCTAAACCTAATCTGCTAAGAACTAGTTCCTTCAGTTTAAAGAGAAAATTCTTATTGATGTCCAGAAAGATCTGAAGGACTAGTGAATGGGAGCAACTGATCAGTCATTTGACTTTTTGTCCTACTGAAACCATTACCAAAGCTACACTGGAAGTTGCTTTAACACAAATATGCCTGAATTTTTTCTCCTCCTGGCTCAGTAGTAACATCAGAAAAAGCGTCTCTAAAAATCTCTCTCTTTTGAGAGAAGTTAAGACTTAAGAGACACTTTGTCCAGAGAAGCTGTGGATGCCCCATCCCTGGAAGTGTTCAAGGCCAGGCTGGATGAGGCTTTGAGCAACCTGGTCTAGTGAAAGGTGTCCCTGCCCATGGCAGGGGGTTGGAACTAGATGATCTTTAAGGTCCCTTCCAATCCAAACCATTCTATGATTCTAAGATGTCAAAGTCAGCATGTTGTGGCACATTAAACTGGGTTTCAGAGCTGGCCATTACTTCTCAAGTTCAGGTCCTGAGGCCTTGTTTAAATTCCGTCATTTGGTGTTTACAGGTCCTTGTAAAAAGTATTTGTATTTGTAAAAATACAAATACACTGAATTGTACTCCAAGCTCTGTATGATTAAAATATCATAAAAAAATCTGGAAAACAGAATTTTATTTTAGTTAACTGAGGTGGCAACAACTGAGGTGGTTGTTTACAAGGCAGCATGTTGAATCATCCCTTACTTTGAAGCCTTCAGTTTTAGCAGTTGTATTTAATTACAGTTCTGTTTGCAAACCTTAAAATTATGCTGAATTATGAAGGGACAAAATAGCTAGTAATATGCGTGCGAATATGAAGACACCTTGGAAGACAGATACTGGTGTTCTGCAACTTGCATGCTAAGGTGTATTGCAAATTCTGGAACCCTGCTATCTGCAAAATGTTCTACTTTGGGCTGTTTCATGAGCTTCTGATATCAAAACAGGTAGCCAGTCAACTTATTGGCTCTTCTATGAAAAACAGATATTCCTTCTATTTATGTCAACATTATGTAAAACAGCCCGAATATTTTTCATTAAGGAATATAATTGAATTTTGTACCTACATACAGAGTTGAATGTTTCAAAATCTACACAGATCCTCAGGCAGGGCAGAGCAATGCATAGATGAACAGAAATTTTAACTTCTACAACAGCCATAGCCTGAGCCAGTCAGTTTTTATTTGAGCTCAGAGTATACAGCTATTGAAGACATATTCAGTATTTGTAGTAACAGCTGTGATTCCTACACACACTTTGCCAATGGGAGGACAAGCATTTTCCTCCGAGTAACTAATCACGCCTCCAAGGGGCTGCATTAGCAACATACACATCCTTTTAAGGGAGTAGAAACACTGTCTTTGCTACAGTCTTGACCTAAACCTAAAAGAGTAAGGCCCTTAGCGTCATGATTTCAAGCAGCACTACCCACACCTTTCCCCCAGTCATGTATTAGATCTTTACTTCACCACTATGGGAAAAGAAGTATGAACAAGTTCCTTTCTGCTTTTGTATTTCTCATGATTTCAGCAGTTCCTAAAGGCTGATACAGAGAACGGCCTTGTTGCAAACTGATTATAGGCTGGCTGCCAAAAAGATCAAACAAAATATTTCAAGCTTCATCAACCACATGGATGTGCCTTGTCTTTTCAGAGGATGTATTTTTCCCTGAGGATTTCCAACATTTTAAAGTTCTAGTATAGTAAGTAGAATTTAGAGTAATTCAGATAAATTTAGGATGACTGTGAGACTCAGCACAGAAGTCCACAAAACTCACAGTAATTGTCCGAAAGTGCCAAGTTCTTTGATGTTAAATTTCTTTAACTTGTGAGATATTTTCAAGTGCAAATACATTAGATAGCAATTATTAATAAAATCAGGTTTAAGGTTTGTTGCACACTTCAGTAGCTGCAATCAAATATTTCTTGAAAAAGCTGGTTTTGTCTTCGTGTCTCGTGGCTGAACTGTAACACCCACAGCCCCCTCCCACCCCTCAACACACAGAGTCATGTTTTGCAACCGTATCTTCAGGTTCTTATCTACTTGTATTTGTTTCCCGTTGACATAATGCTCTGCCTCTTGCAGCTAAATACATACCTGACAGGCTGACTAACACGTGAATGTTCATCTACTTGGCTGCCAAGGAATCCAGCTGAAAATCAAAGCTCTCACCCTCCAGCAGATAAACAAATAGGTTCAGGGGTTGCTTTCAGTCCCTGGAACTTCTCGACCCTACTTTTAAACTTGCCTGAATTGGCCTTCAAGTTAAACAGCTGTTACAAAGGGACTCACAGAGGTACCTGTGGCATGATTGCAGCAGCCTTACTACCACAGTGAACTGTGTTAAAAACTGACTCGAACCTGATCTCAGAAATTACTACACATGAAGTAATGGCTGTTGAATGCAAGAATAACTATCTGTCTGAGCAGTTAAACGAAGGTGTTACCAGCTCACACTCACAGGAGGCAAAAGGAGGTAGCTCTAAGTTTTAACAATCCTCCTGTCTCACTACCTCACGGCTTCCACTACGTCAAATCCTCTAAAGCCAGTGCAGCCCATTGCAAAGGGCTCCACAAGGGGATGTCGGTTCAGAGCTCCGGCAAGGAATAACCTCACGTGTTTGAAAAATCCTCCTTCAAACCCTCCCTATCCATTCCTGAAGGAAGAATGGGATGAACAGAACCAGATGTTTATGCCTTGTAACATTTTACTTAAATTTGTAAATTAGTAAATTCTCCTAAAATAGACAATTGTCCTCAAAATGTTCTAAATTTTAGAAAGAAAAATGGAAAGTTAAAAAACAGTAATAATGCATATCACATCATGATAAGCAGGCCTGAAAAAAAGCCCTCAAAGCCTCTATAGAAAAATATGTACTAAGTGCATGACATTCACCAAATCTAATTCTTCAAAATGTGTGAGCTTAGGAATGTCAAAAAGTGAGAGTGGAAAATAGCAGTGCTACAGAATCTGAAATATTATCTCCCAGTAATCTGCAACAGAAACAGCAGTTTGTTGTAAAAGCAATGCTGTGCTCTTGTTTGTGTGCCTTGTAAGACGTGCGCAGGAACCGTGAGTGCCACAAATAAATGTCAGGAAAAATCTGCAGTTTCTATTATTTCACAGCACACAAATAGCACAGGATCAGTCCCACTGTCTTTACATTGTTCAGCAATGTCATCATTAACAATATTTTCAAAGGAGATGCTGGGCTACCCAACTTCACTTCAGCCCCTGAAAAGTCTCCCTGCGGCTTCCAAGAGAGCTAGGCAGAGTTTGATATGAATTATATTTCCCCTGCAGAGTGATTTGCATTTTATCACCCAGTTAAATAATAGCAAAACCCCTAAGAGATATGAAATTTCATAGAACCTATGTTCTGCCCTGCCTTTATTCCCCAAAAGCAATCCTGAGTAGAGACAAACAAATGTAATGCACTAGTTTTTGGCAAGTTTTGCCCAGCTGTCAAATGTTTATTATCTTTTTTTACAGTAAAAGAATGCTTAATGAAGACTGAAGCTTGGAAACACTGTTGGAAAGCTAGCTACTAAAAGGTCTACTACAGAAACACCACCAAACCCAGAAATTGTTATCAAGTGGGAGAGAGCAAATGTCCCATTAATTTCCACAATTAATAAGGACAGGTCAAAACCAACACTGTAGCATGTAAGTAATAACTGCTGATTTACTGCACATCGCAGGCTTTTTTTGGAGGCACACAGAGGACCAAATTCACAAGCCAGTTGTACTTTTATGCAGTATCAGCGAGACAGAGGTAACTCAGTGGGGCCGTGGGAGCGATGAGCAATACGTGACGCGGCATGTGCACGACAGCAATGGCCGTGCATGTGCGCAGCCTCCCCCATCCCGCCTACTGCCGCATTTGGCATCAAGACAAAACAGGCTGTTGGCAAAGGCAGAAGCAGTTCAATAGGAAACCACAGCCTCTCTACAGAGCAGAGATGGCAGCCCCTGGAAACAAGTGCATAGGCACAGGCCATCCACAGCAGCAAACACACGGTAGAGAGCACATGTGTCCAGCAGATGCAAACCTCCTCCCACACGTGAATGTGAAAGCCTTACAAACCCTTTTCCCACTTGTTCAGTTTTGTCCAGGGAGCTCATCCTTCTCTTAGCAGACAAAACTTCAACCTAAAGCTCTACTTACCTATGATCACAAAGAAGTTTACTGTTAAGAGTAAAACCTGAATGCACACCCCCCGGTTAACTTAGAGGAAGAACACTGAGCATCACTTGCTCTCTTATGTAGCTGTACGTACATAAAGCATCTTTAACCTACACGATGACAGCTATGACAATTACATTTTATTTGAAACGTATGCAATGGCTTTTAGATTTAGATGTGCTCACCGTACTTGAAATGTAATGTAAATATATTACTGCTGTAGTCGCGCTGTGCTTCCTGACCAGATTTCCTTAAAATGTGATGCATACGCTGAGATTTTTCCCCCTCTCTTCCAGGGATATATTAAATATCTTGGGAAGACACTGCCCCAAGCAACGGTTCTTTTCGATATCCATATACAAGAATATGTCCCAGAGTCTTCACTACCCTCTGGATTGGTTCCCAGAATAATTTCAGGAAATTTCTAGGCCTTTCTGTGTAAGCAAGCTTTTCCAAAATGCTCTCTGGGAATAGACTCTAGAAGCAGATGGATCACAAACACTGGAGCCCAACAGGAAACAGATTATGAGCAAAGTCAGAATGGTCACACTTGCACTTCTTTAGGACTTCTTTAAAAAAAGTAATGAGTTTATTGGTAACAACTAACATCATCCCTTTTGCTCTTCTTAACAGTCTCTTAGCTCTGACTGTGGCATCCAACTACATTTGTCTGCTGTCTTCATCCTGCTTACCTTCATGATGTTTCCTGAATTTGTACTAGTGAGATAATGCTCTGTCTCATTCGATTAAATAAATAATTAACTTGCACATAATTTTCTTCTCAATGTGAGAACACTGAAATGATTCTTGAACAAAAACTTGTCCTTGTTTGAAGGAACAACCCTTAGAGATGCAGGGAGCAGGCTATTCCAGAACATAAAGTGGAAAAAGAGAGAGAAGTCAGTGATGAATCTCAAGGCCTATTAATTCCAGTTCTCTCAGGGACTGTACGAACTGTGTTTTACTTCACATTAGAGTAGAGAGGTGTGAATTATACTCTACTGGAGGTGAATATGGAAGCATATTAAAACCCAGTACCATTTCAATTAGATTTCCCAGTTCCTGCCCTTTGAATCAGAATGTTTATCAAAACATTTCAACACTGAAAAGGATGAAATATATTCACAGGAACATGGGCTGGCCAATATTTGGGAAATAGGTCTTTGATTTTTAAATATTCCTAAAGGACTGCAACAAAGAGTGACTTTTAAAAGTATTTCATATTAACATAAAGTATTTATTTACTGCATTGGACTTATTCTGTAACTACAGTAATACCATGCTTACATCTGACATAACCATGGATAAAAATTCACATGGAAACATTTGCTTGAACATACTCACACTAGCAAGAATTCTCTCCCATTAATATTTAAACTTTTATCCCAAAGTATTCTGAGACAAACCACTGATGTATAGCTATCAACCTGGCAGGCAGGAAAAGCAATATTTTAACAATTCTTCACCTTAGTCTTGTCTCAGCACAAAAAAGCCCATACTCACTTTATGAAAAATATTACATCTCTAGGGTGTATAAAACAAATTGCTTTTAATGCAGCAGTTTTGGCTCATGTTAAAAGCACGTGGAGATTAATTTCTCTGGTTTTGATGGTAAAATGAGTTAACTCTGCCAACACTTAAAAGTTCTGGTGCTCTTATGTACTCCAGAAAAACACTCAGACCCCAGTGTTATCATTCAGTGACAATGCAGACATCATGTGAAACACTACGCACCTAATATTTAAAATTTACGTAACAAATTATGTTTTGCAAGCTTTCAGGTATAAGCAAGAAATTTAATTTCAAATTTCATTCTAAATAAGTTCTTTTCATAAACCAACACTATTTGCAGGATACAATCATCCTGTTTGATTTATTAGAAGCAAAGTGTCAATAAAAACATGCATTTTCAAACTGTTTTGCAAATGAATATTGAATAGAATACTGCCACCTTTTGGCTATGATCCGGACTTAAAAATGGGACTTCTCTGTAAAACTAAAAACATTTGACATATACGGATTATTCTACAGAATTCAGTATGTCAATAGGCTAATGCTATGCTTATCATTAACATATTGTTGATGTAAGAATAAAACTTTTCATACTTAACTGCATAGTGTTATCCTATTATTTTTCGATAATGAGCAAGCACTTTCACAAGGGCTTTTGTCTTTAGCAGAAAAAAAGCAGGCATGGCTTTGACATCAAGCTAATGGAATTACTACTTTACAATCACGGCAATTCCTCTACTGCTTAGAGTAATATAATACTTTTGTGTAAGTCATACACTCAACTTCATAAATATTGATTTACTAACCGGTTCTCAGAAAATTCTTACTGGGTAATTATATTTTAAAACGTAGGTGAAAGGCACATAAGTCTGGCAGCAACCTCCAAAGGGCGGGCTCTAAAGTCTCTTACTGTGAACAAACGATGCCACTAGAAAAGGCAGTGCAGAAGAATGAATACAGGGCCTGGGATTTGGGGTTAATCCCTAGCAAGTGTTCCAAGTCACTGCAAAGAGATTCTCCCAACTCTGAAATAATCAGGTTTCAATTTAAATCATTTACGCCGAATAAATTAAAAAAAAGGATTTGATCCATCTCTGGGGAAGAGTTCACGGATTAAAAAGTTCAGGAAAACAAGCACACCCTCTTTTGTTTCAGTATTTGTTTTATGAATTGGGGTGACTGGCTATCAAGCTACGTGGAAGGACTATCACCTACGTAAGGGCTACTTTAAATCAGAGCCTACAAGCCTACAAGTTTATGGTGAATTCAGCTAAACTCTGCATTTTTGCACTGTCAGAAAATAACTAATAAATTGATGAAAAAATATAAAGAAAATCCTAAATTCCCCTAATTTAAAAGAAGAAAGGTTCTTACACAACTCCACATAAAATGCTAATGCCGTTGTTAAGTGGAATATTTTTCAAATGCAAGCCTTTTCACACAATCATTCTTTAAAGAACATGTTAAAAAGCAATAACCACCAATCATTTTGCTACTGTAAAGGCAGGGTTCTTGTAGCAGCCTTTTTCCTAGTCTTGTATATACTATATATGGAAACTTTCTTAAACCTTATCAGAGTTAAGTAGGGGAAATTCACTCGACTGGAAGATTAATTTCCATCTACAATTATAATCATTTGGATATATACTGACAAGGACATTTTGGAACTGAAAGACATCATTCACATTCAGGGAAGAACAAGTAGCAGGATATACAGTTCATACACTTTTATTCACTGATACACTAGTTTGCCCCCTTAAATCAACCCTATTTTAAATATCTGCATTGTTCGGAGTATTGGCTATTGGCACAGGGATTTTTACACACAGACCATCATAATTTTTTGACTAAATCTGTGCAGGCTCAGCTTGAAACTATTTATACAGAAAATTAGTTCTTTGTAATTAAGCAAGTATATAAACAATTTCACTTTAGAAACTTTTCCCCCCATCTGTCCTCTTCAAAACTGTTTTTACCAAAATAATCTGAAAAGGGCAACTAGTGGTATTTACAAACTACTTGTATTTGGAAACAAAACCTTAAGCAGCATTTATCTTTGAGAAATGGCCTTCACTAACCTTTACAAATTTGCCTGTAGGGATAAAATGACAAATGACTCTCACAATGGGACTTATTAGACTCCTGGACTATTGCTCTAACTTGGCCCTTCAGGAAATACTATTTCAGATTATATCAGCACTTCCATTTTTCAGGGCCTAATAACTCAGCTTGAAAAAAATTAACCGACCAACCAAAAAAAAAAAAAAAAAACACCCCAAACCCAAAACAAAAACCCCACACACCTTCCCTGTGGGATGAAACTTGACACAACATCATGAACGAGAGTTGCTTCAACAACTTAAAACGTATCACAGTTTCATGGCATTCTGTGCCTGCATGTAGCTTGTGATACCTGCATTTCTGAAACACTGTATTGTAAAAGATCAGCACAGGCAACTGAAATGTTTTCAGTATTTTGGGAGGGGAAAGGAGAATTAGACCTCTTGTATTTCTTTAAATATCCTGAGGTGATTTAACATGGTGTGGAAAATGCTGTGCTGCTGGAAACAATATTCTCTGTTATGCTAATGCTCTGGTCCAAGTCCTGTATCTGTTTCCGATCCTCTCAAATCCACTGAAATCAACTGATCCTTCCCACTGCCTTCAACAGGTTTGGATCAAACTCCCTAAGATTATATCATGCCACAGGAGACTAGTCTACAAGGATATGATACCAGACATTTAGAAATACCAGTCTTGTTAGGCAAGAAGGGAATAATTACTGAGATCTCAGACATCACATTCTGTTGTCTGAAAACACTACAGCAAATTATGCAGATCCATGTTGTATTATGCATACAACAGTGAGAAAGGAAAGTTATCTTTCCCTTCGCCTTCCTGGTTAAGGCTGCATTTAGAGGTGGGGATTCTGAGCCAGTTTGTTCCTGGTAAAGGCAATCACAGCTTCTTACTTGGTAGCTAATCTCCCTTTATTTTCGAAGGAGAGAGAAGCCCACGACCACATGGTGAATTTGATAATTTGACAGGAGACCCTGTAACATTCCTCCTTCCAGTGCTTGTTCCTAAAGCAGCCACCTCGGTCTTTATTACAGTGTCTTCTAAAAAGGCTGAGTTCATTCCTCCTTCCAGTACTTGTTCCTAAAGCAGCCAGCTCGGTCTTTATTACAGTATCTTCTAAAAAGGCTGAGTTCATTCCTCCTTCCAGTACTTGTTCCTAAAGCAGCCAGCTCGGTCTTTATTACAGTATCTTCTAAAAAGGCTGAGTTAAGTGTAGGACTCAGCAGATGGATGTTAATAACAGTATCTTCACTTCAGACACTCCTTCAGTAATAACAATTTCTCCTTACTGCAGGCTGCATTTTCCCTTCTTTTATCCACTTTGTTGTCATAAAATCTTTCAAGATGCCCTTAAAACTAAATTCGCTGTGAGTTCAAACTGTCCAGGCCATACAGTACAATTAACAGTGGGAACAGAACTGAGAATACCCTTCAGGAGTGTAGGAGAGTACCTCCCACCCAGGTGCTCCACTTAAAAGTATCGAGTTCATCTCACATTTGCAAGGCAGCAATCTCTCTACTGTTGCATTTTCCTACCACTTTAGATGTGTCTAGACTGCTCTGCAAGCTCTGTGGAGTCTCTCAGTCACAGCCTCCCCAATACCCAGACCCTGCCTGTGCACCTGAATTTCCTACCTACCACTTGGACCTCCTGCTGATACAGAAAAAACATGACGGAGTGCACAGGGAGTACAGAGCTCTTTATGAGCACAGAGAATTTACTTCCTTTCCTGTCCGTGAGCTACTCCCTGCATTTTATTCTGCCTTACCTATCTGTGATACTCCAACTAATGTCCTGTTATGTGACTCGTTTCAGCAAATGTGTTAGTTGAGGTTACTCTTACCCATTTTCAGCCCTATTTGGATCTGCCGTACCATCTCCTACATTGTACCCCACAAAAAACGTCCTTAGTTTATTTCTTTGAGCTGCCTTTGCGTAATTTATTATCTCCATATGATCTTCTAGTAATATTCTTACACAACTTTATCTCATGTATCAATCATCCGTTCTACATATTGTCCCACAATTATCACAATGAATGTAGGCTACTGCAGCTGTGGAAGAACAATGCCTTCAAAGACAGCTCGCAAACAAAAGAAGAGAAATGAACATCTTCACCACAACCCCCGCCCCCGTGAGAAATTCTGCTTTCCACTGTCTTAGACTCATTACCGACTGGAGGCCCCTACAACAATTAAGTACTGCAAGAGACCAGACCGAGGTCAGATCCTTTCCTCTTTCCTTGGTTCTGCCACCAATCTATTGTGCTAGCTCTGAGTAAGTCTTTATCATCCCCCTGCTTCAATTTTCCTCCTCAACAAATGCGCCTAAAATGTTATCCCTCCTGGAGAAGTTAATTTGAGATGAGTACAGGGAGCACTGTAAGACTGGAATGTTTTTCTTGTAGTTAGCATGGTGACTCAGTCCACTTCCCATAGACAAAGCCCGAGACCAGCAATGGGTTTTTGTATTTTCAGGCATCTTTGGTGCATTACTGTTGGAGGAAACAAAAAACACTAGCAGGCAGCCGATAACTGGGTCTATACCTGTGTGAATGTCCGAAACTGAACTCTTGAACTCTCGGGAAGAGTGTCGCTTCCTACTGGCAACCAGTACAGTCTGGCTCTAAATTTTGATAAAACCAGGACTGAAGAGTTGTACATCCCAACTCCTCCAATTAAAACACAGACAGAACCCCCAATTAGGAGGCTGATGATGCATTGTGTTTCTCCACACAGACTACTTGAGAGAATGAGAGGCTAGGGGCCTCAAAGGAGGCTTTCCTGAAAAGAGGACATGGCTTTGGGAAGAAAGGGGCCTAGAAAGGTGGTGAAAATCCTAGCTGGAGGAAAGATCCTGGAGAACAGGGGCATGTGTGGAAAGGACTGCCAGGGGGTGCTCAATGACTTTGGTCTGTAACACCAGAGGCCAGTAACCGCAAGCAGTGCCCCACCACAATCCAAGATGACTTTGTCCCCAGCATTCCTGAACCAGCAGTGACCTCCCTGCTGGGATGGGAAGCCATGGCCTACTGAACATAATGCTGGGACACAGATGGGGAGCAAGTGCTTGTGAACTTATTAAGGTAAAAGCTCTAATCTTGTTGGTTCTTTAATAAGTCCAAGAACCCAGATCCACTAGGGCCTGTTGGTTACTCTGCCTTGCCCATGAATGTTACAAGCTAGGATCCTGCAGCCTGTAGCAGTCCCATCGTTTCTGAACAAATGCTGTCTGACACCGAAGCACAAGACCATGGATGTATTAGACTCATGTGAATGCAGCATTCTTGTAGGATTTGCCACAGTGACTGTGACCACTATCACTCTGCAGCTGTACCGGTATTACTCCTCTTAAGTACAATAAAGGCATCCAAAGATGAAATATCCTACCTGTATTTATACAGCACACTCATATGATGTCTCCAGACTGGCCTTAAATCCACGCTATATACCACAGAGGGCTCCCACAGCAAAGGTATCTTGTACTACCTGCAAGTATTCACCACCACCCTTTCCCAAGCCACTCACTTCTGTGATGCTACTACAAGCAGGCAGGACTAGGCTTGCCAGCCCCAGTTCTGGTTACAACAGAATGGGCCAGGAAAACAGGCATGGGGCTAGGATCTCTGACACCCCATCCTCCATGTTACTGGGGCCAGTCTGGACTCCAAGTTAACAGGGCAGGCTGACAGCAGAGTGATTAATGAACAATCCTAAGAAATGACAAATTATTTCTTTGGTAAATGTAGGTAAACACACAGCTGCCAGGGAACCCTCTGCAGAAAGAGTGCCCCTGGTTTGAACTGTAAGCTCTTCCTAAGATACCTGAAACCAATGTCCAGACAGCAATAATTTGATTTGGACAGAGGAACATTCCCGACTATTTGCCACACCTGCCTTGCCCACTTGCCCAGACAACAACCCTAAGACTCTCTTCTCTTCAAATTTTGTCTTGTTCGTGGAGAATAATACCCCGTCCTTCTGGGATGTGAAATGAGGTATCAGGGTACATGGTAGGCTGGTTCATGAAAAAAAATTGTAGGTGGGAAAATAATGAGAAGTGAAGGAGATACAGCTCCATTCTGCTTTGTACTGAACTGGATTCTGACGTGTTTGTTTTGGCCAGGCCCAACACCTGATCCCAAAGCTATAGATTCTGAACCTAAAAAAAGATGGAATATGCATCACGCATCTCTTCCCCTGTTTTTCCCCTTACACTCTTAGGGAAGCTTACTTGAGCATTAATTTATTGTGGGATTGATCTATCTGTTTGTGCTCCAGCTAATAAGGTTTTTGAGAAGATCGTGCAGTGTTAAGAGCTGTAGACCTCTGGATCAGAATGAACTGTTTCCTAATGAATGTAGAGAACAAGCAGGGCACACACGGTGTTAAAATCTTGGTACTACTTAATCTCAGGTGTTTGTAAATCCTGTTTTTACAAGCCAAGTTTAGGGTCGTGAATGTTATGCATTTGCAGCCCTTATTACAGCAATATGGTATCCATAACATGCTGCAATTACTGAAAGGAAGATGGCCAGTTGCATCAAAGTTCGATTTAAATAATGCAGTAACTAAATAAAGAAATCAATGCAGTAGTAAATAAAGCAGTAATAAAACATTTACAGTATAATAAAACACATCAAAAATTAATTCATTACCAGCTGGTAAACTTCTGCTGGTAAACTTCATATATATTGCACCTAACATAACATGAACGTGACAAAAAAATTATTCTACCCTTACATGCAAAAAGCTCAGAAGTATCTCCCATTTCCAGAAATGCACCCACTCACTACGTAATGCCTGCAGTTTGCAACCGTTACACTACAGTCCTTGTGAAACAAACATCCTCTCCATTTTCTCTGTATTAAAAAGATTTTGAAGACATTTTAAAATACTAAAACTAAACATCTGAAGCTAAAATAGTTTCAAACCTGTTTCCTGAACAATGAAGAGAGGAGCAAATTTTTAAAGTCACAGTTAGAAAATATATCTGAGACCAAAATAAGGCCATATAAGGGGAACAGAGGTCATTGAACTCATGGCTACAACCAGGTTTATATCAAATTTGCATAGTTTTCAAATGATGTTAAAAAGCCTGGTGGTAAAAATATCTGTATTACCTTCAACTCAGATTTTCAGGTATTGCCATTTCACAATTGTTTAGTTTTTCATAACTGAACCCAAACTGATCCAGTGGTTAAGGACAGAGAAAGAAGATACAGTAAGGGCCGATTGCTGCTGCTCAGCACGTAGAGTTCTTTCCATATATAAACTTGTAAAATAATACTCACTACAAGTTATTGCACACTGATTATATTGGAACTTTTTCATAATAACCTATTATGTTTCCCCAAATTCCTCCTGGGGATATAACATTTAAAAATATTTCCCACTGGGAGAATTTCCTTTTATTCCCCTCCTTTTTATTTACCTTTTCTTTTTCAAAAAAATAATAAATCAAAGGAACAAGAGTCTTGCTAATGAATTTCAAGTTACTTAACAAATGATTTATTGTACCCCTTAACATATAATGATATTTTGAAAAATAACTTTAGAACATACATATTTTGAGAAACCTCATTTGTTTCTCTGATCTCCAGTTCAAGTATACTTGAACTCCAAAAGTTTTACTCCAAATCTGTCTCCTGTGAACAACGTGGGATTGGGAAGCAAAGCTGGTTTCTCTCATGCTCATCCATCATCACCAATAATAAAGATTTGAGGTTAAATTATGTTCTTCCTCCCTGGTTCCAATACTCTGGGATAAAAAGCTTTACTTACAATTTCCTTTGCCCTGTTTTGTATATTTAAAGCACACTATGTCATACTTACAGGGCCAAATTCATTTAATCCTAAGCAATCCAACTAAGCTCACTGAAGTCGTCTGCAATTTCCAGATCCAGTTCTGCCTTCTAACAGACCTTCGAATCACTCTTCAAAACATGGAATTGGACAAGCTGGTAACACTGAAGCTGCATTTGTTATTTTCAAATCAAATTCTGTTTTTTCCTACCTTTTCTTGTTACCGTGACAAACAAAATTTACTACAGGAGTGGAAAGATAAGGACCATTTCTGTGCAAAAAGTTACACATCCATTCCTTTGATACAGCACATTCTCTAAATAAAGCAAAGCAATAGGCTCAAAGCCACAAGTCACACGGGTTTCCTTGCAAATATAATTTTAACCCTATCACGTGCCAGTACAGTATGATACATGATGTATCCTTTAAGAGGATGTCAGTCAGCCAACACATCTACATGAATAAGAGATTCAACTGTTGTAACTTTATTCTGACAGGTATCCTGTATTTGTAAGCTATGAGGAAGGGAATGTTGTGGATCCCCCATCCCTGGCTGTCTTCAAGGCCAGGCTGGACGAGGCTTTGAGCAACCTGGTCTAGTGGAAGGTGTCCCTGCCCATGGCAGGGGGGTTGGAACTAGATGATCTTTAAGATCCCTTCCAAACCAAACCATTCTATGACTCTATGATTCTATGAATATTCTTCCCTACAAGTGGAATGTACACATAAAAACCCTTATGAAATACTTACCTCCTTGCTTCCTCTCGTCTTCTTCTCCTTTGTGGAGGGGGAAAAAAAAAAAAAAAGTATTCCATTTACCTGTTTTACAAAAACTTACTTAAGTCTGGTTGAAACCCTTCTATTCAAATGTTCTCTTGATGCACACTATCAATGAACCTTGAAACCCGATAGAGTTGCATAAATTGGTTGGGTTTTGTATAAGATAAACATTTCAAAAAATAAAAAAAAAAGTCACAGAAAATAGGGAAAATCCAGAAAATAGAGCCTAACACCACCCACTGGAGAAGTACAATCAGGTAAGCATTGCTGCCCTCAACTTTTTAATACAGCCATCCTGAGGAAAACTGCTTATGCAAGTTCCACAAGTATAAATGCAGAGTAACTCCACTGATTTAACTATCATTCCATTCAACAAGTTCTTTACTAATATCCTTGCACCAGAAAAAGTGTATCATATAAAGTTTTAATGTGGTCCTTCCATTATGGACTCCTGAGTTTCCTCTTCTTTTTTTCCCCCACACACTTTAAAAAACACACTAACATAATCAACTTCTATTTTATGATGATTCAGCTGAATTATGGTATATACTTTGTGTAAATTTGATTGTTACCCAGAAATAGTTGACAGCAGTGAATTCTTCCAGATGTCACATTCTTCATTTTAGGAATATTTTTATTTTAATAAATGTAAAAATATTTATGGAACACAATTTTTTTTTTCAAATATAAACAAAGCTAAAAGAAAAAAGACAGAAATATAATTTCTGAATTAGAAATACCAAAACAAACAAACAAACAAAAAACCCCACCAAACCAAGTTACAAATGATTGTAATTGTATAGTCTGCCTATCAAGGGATGTGGAATAACTTAGTAAGTTCAATTTCCCTTTCATGTCAGACAGAAAAATATTTTACTATGATTTCCTAATGATTATTTAATTCTAACAATTCAAGGAATGTTGGATTGCACTGCTGTGTTAACAATTAAGAAAAATGACAACCAATTATGTAAATGTAATCCTTTAGACAGAAGTTCCTCACTATTTAAGAATTATGAAATCAAAGAGCCAGTCCCAGCAAGACGTTCCTATTGATTTTCTTAGGACATTTTTGGAGATAATTCTAGCCAAATGGCTTTTATTTCATGAACCAAACTAGCTATCTTAAGTACACTGGTACTTAAGTGGAATGCATTTCCAGAAGGGATGCACTCCACTAGGTAAAGCACTTCGGTTTCAAGTCTGGTCTATGTCAAAAATGAAATTTGACTAGAGCTTACTTATTATGCCTCCTGTCATTCCTCTGTTGGATGTTCGTGAAGAAGTTCAAAATAAACTCATATTTCCAGCTCTTCAGTTAATACTGACTAAGACTGTTTGGCCATGAAAGCTTAAATGTATTTTGGACAATTTTCACCTAGACAGATATAGCTATTTCACTGAAAGATATGGCTAAAGCAGTTAGGCATGCTTTTCTTTTCTCAGAATAGTGTCCAGCACAGAGTATATCTCACTTTGGGTATTTACAAGAGTTGTCCTGACAGTTCCTCTTGGCACAGCACTGCTGTAACAGTCTTTCTGCTAAAAGGCTCTCCCCAGCTAGTTCTTTACCCCTTTTCACTCATTACCGTACTAATTTCTTGCAGACAGTCACTCACCAAATAGAATCGAGCACTATACAGGGCCTTGGATGTTTTAGCCCTTTGTTTTGCTGAGGGCTTTCACCAGCAACTCTGTTACCTAACTGCCTTAAGGAGGAACAACCTTAATTCTGCAGCCCTTATATCTTTCTGTTGAGGTAGGGAGAACATCACTAGCAGCCTGAAGAATAGCCTAGTAAATGTACTACCTCCTTATTTCTCATTTCCCATTTACATGTAAAACAAACTCTGATCTGTACTGTAGCCATATTAACTCTTCAGCATAAACAGCTGCTGTAAGCTGCCACAGACAGTGTGCAGTTATGACTCACTAAGCAAATGATTTATGCCTCTGCTCAGGGAAGGAAGTTTCCTTGTGACAAACGCTTGAGTCATGCTTTATGTGAGGAGATGATGCTTGACTCACTAGAACCAACTGTATACCTGACAAAAATCAGCAGAAAACTGACAAACTATAAAAGCAAAAGGTACCCTTTTTATAGCTTCCAATGTTCTGGTGAGTTAACATCATGCTGAGCATGCTGTTCTCCTTATTCTGGCTACAAGAAATATCTAAGTTATCATCAGTATTAGTGATTCTCGTTTCTGTTGCTTAACAAGACATTTCCACACTCACTAGGATTTCGCTGTGTAAGCCATTGTCCACCAGCTCCCCAGCCTCCTCGCTTAATCTCATTGCACCTCACCACTAAGAGCTCAGAACCATGGCCAATATAGACCAACACTAAGGAACTATTTCAGTTGGTGCCAAAGTCAGTTTAGGCCTCCCTCCAGTCCCTCTGTATCAGACTGAATCAAATCAGGCTCCCACACTGAACACAAAGTGGTGGGGCCAGAATCATACCTAAAAGCTACACTCTAACGCTTTTAGGAGAAATTAACTGCTTCAGAACTCAAGCTCTGTTAAGCTGACCCCACCACAAGGCAGAAACCCTCTCTGAGCACTTACTAACGTTCTGTGCTGGCACCTTCACCCAGCCTGAGGCACAGACAGGGCTGGGGGCGCAGGCAGGGCCCTGCCTCATTCCCACAGGGCTCCGGCCCCACCAGCGCGCGCACCCGCCCAGGCCCTACAGCCGCCT
>NW_010244647.1:620-1150 GCF_000690775.1 Eurypyga helias | reverse complement strand
GCCCAAGAGTCAGCCCCGCCGTGCCCTCTACGCCGAAGCAGCAAAAGCCTTAAGCTCCTTGCCGAATTCCCATCCCCGTCGCTGTGCCAAACGACCCTTGACCGGATCCCGGCTCCTACACCACCACACTGACACGCTCAAGCGACCGCGCATGCGCCCCGCCCGGGGTGCGCAGAGCCGCAAGTGCGCAGGCGCAGCGCAAGCGCAGAGCCCGTAAGAGACACTCTCCCTCCCCGCGCGCCGCTGGGCCCCGCCTCTCTCTCTTCGCCTGTGTCGCCAAGATGGCGGAGTACGACCTGACCACCAAGATCGCGCACTTCTTGGACCGGCACTTGGTCTTCCCGTTGCTGGAGTTCCTCTCCGTCAAGGAGGTACGTGGCAGTCCCAGAGGTGGGGGACCCGGCTTGCAGCTGGGAGAGCGGAGAAATGGCACCGCCGGCTGTTGGTGCCTCGTGGGCCTACGGCGCACTGTGGCTCTCGTCGTCTCCTTCCTCAGACGCTGCGGGGGCTGGGGCTGGGCCTGGCCCGTG
>NW_010244647.1:0-544 GCF_000690775.1 Eurypyga helias | reverse complement strand
CTTCCTCAGACGCTGCGGGGCCTGGGCCTGGGCCTGGCCCGTGTGGTGACTCGGAGCTCGCTTCCTAAAGGAGGAGCTCGGGGCTTCTGCGCCGCGTTGGGAAAGGGCGAGGAATAGGCGTGTGGCTTTTCCTCGGGAGGGAAGGAACGAGCGAGGGCCGTGGGCCGAGAGGAGGCCGGTGGGAGCCGCCTCCCGCGGCGCGGCTCCTCGCTCGCGAGGTAGATGGGAACTCCGGAACTCCTTTTCCCTTTCCTCCGTTATGGTGTATTCTCTTTTCCTTTCCCTTACTCGACGTCTCTTCCTCACGGCCGCGGTTCGTTTTCTGCCCGCTTTCCGACAGCGTGAGGCAGCCCTCGTTAGCCCTGAGCCTCGTGCGTGGCCTCTCAGCTGTGCAGTTTGCGGGGTGGTATCAGGGTGGTGTGTGGTCGCATCAGTGTAGACAGATAGTGGTGCTAATGAACTTTAATTTAAATCGTTGTCATCACGATTTTGTGTTTAAACCAAGTGTAAATAACTATTAGTACTGTCCCTTGTTGGTCTTTTT
>NW_010244646.1:15951-41424 GCF_000690775.1 Eurypyga helias | reverse complement strand
TTTTTTTTTTTGGTGACTCCAGTAGGTGAACAGCTTGTCCATGACCACAGGTTATAAACACTTTCAATGTGCCTGTGCTTGATTTACAGCAGTAATATATTTGTAACGATTAATAACGTATCAGCCCTTCAATAAACCCTCCAAGAACAGAATCTAAAGACCGAGGCAAGTTTAAAACTGACATTGCTGGCTGTGATAGTTGTGTTAGAGGCTTGTAATGTATTTCCCACATTCCCCAAAGACTAAAATAAATCATGATTCATTGACTTTTAAAAATGTGTCATGCACTGCAGTCAGAATCATTTTAGGCCAAAAACCAGTGCATAGATGATGGGCAGATTTTCTTACACAGACACCACTATTCATAACCCTGTTTCAAAGCAGTGAATAAGCGATTCAGAGTTAACGTTGACTGGTGCTACAGCTGCCTGTAGATTCCAGAAGTTACTAAACCATAAGTATAAGCTTCAGAATTTTTTTTTTTAAAAAGGTAGAGAAACATCTTTGGAAACAGTAGTTTTAAAAAGCTTCAGAGAGAGAAAGTGAGCATCCCTGTGCCTCAGTCCAGTGCCTCTGGCAGCTCCCTTGAGCACTATCCCACCCCACATCCCATAAGCTCTCAAAGTCTCCATAAAGTTAGTCCTGTGAAAAACCTGAAGCGGGAAGAAATCCAAACAAAAGGAGAAGCTGAAGTGAGATGTCCACTCTATAGAGTCTTACTTAATTTCCTTGAGCCTTTCTCCTGAAAAACAGGCTACGAATCTGAAAGTAAGTAACTCAGAGTCTTGAATATCACTGCTATTCCTTTTGTGGCTCCTGCAGTATGTGAAACACCAAATTTCCAGTCCAAAGACCTGCAGTAAATAGAGGTAAGACTGGACAAGGCATTATATGCCCATCTGTTTACCTCTTCAATTTTTGTAAGAAAGTATTTTTTATTATGGCTGTGTTTTTCTTGGATTTATGTGCTTTTGAAGGGAGAGAAGATGGTGGAGTTACGCATTGTGTGACCCCACAAAGAACAGACATTTTCAGAAATTGACTTGCCAGGGAAAGTGGTAGACAGGCTTCCTTGGATCTTCTGATTTTCTCCCTCACTATTTTTCTGCCCTGCTTTCCAAGCACCAGGCTGAACATTACAGCTGCAATTCCACCGCAATCCATGAAACAGAGATGTCCCATGCAGCTGACATTTTGGCTCTTCCCTTCAGTTTACAGAGTGCCTGTCCTTACAATGAAGAACAGTCTGCATTTTTAAAATCTATTATTTCTCTTGGCAGAGCAATTAATTAGCAATGGAAAACATTTCCAAGAAGATGAGAATACTGTTTAAGTCTCAATATTAGACAGGTGTCTGATGTAATTTGAAATATCTATCTACTATTTCTGTTAACGTTCGAACACAGAAGAAGAAGCAGGCTCTGTTCCAGACCTTGCAATATGCCAAAAGAGTTCAACTGACACCACAGTAAATGATGCAGCTGCCAGATGACATGTGGGTCCTGGTCTGGAGACAGACCCGAGAAACGTTCAAACTCCTCTAGTTTACAACAACTAATGCTTAACCCCAGAAGCTGATTAGGCTCTTGGGAAATGCTTGCAAACACAGACCTAATTAAAACACTGACTTCCTGTCGTGGTTTATGTCATGTTGTCAATAGGCTTCTCAACACAAATCCAAAACGTGGCCTCACACCAGCTACTCTGAGGAAAATTAACTCTATCTCAACCAAAACCAGCCCACTTGCCTACAGATCTGCTGATTATCTTGCAGAAAATATTCTTTCTGTAACTATATGTCCTTTCTGCACTTTTCTCTTTATTCTCTGGAATTCTTCTCATTTAGCGTCTTCTGTGGACATTTGCCTGAAAACAACCATAAAGTCGATGTCAAAAACTGGCTCAGCCTCAGAAATCATAAACATCTGGCTGTTTGCTATTTGCACAGCATCCAGAAATTCAGAACAAACCATTTGTACTGAAAGCAGACAAAACAAGCCTAAAATCTGAAATATCTTCTCAAGCTACTGATTTTCTTTAAGAAGATGGATGTCAGTTAATCTGGTCTCACGTGCAGTCTCGGTGGTGGAGATGTCACCTTTTGCAAAAGACGCTGCATTTGTGCCTCTCAGTTCAGGAAGCCAGCAGGACTCCAGCGCTTGTCAGAGCCAGTCTCGTCGCCACTATATTCATAATCCCAAAACCACTGAATATTCTTCATAAGCACCCACTTTTTGCGGTGAGCGCTGATTACCTCCCGTTCTCCCACTCAAGCCCCGTTGCCGTGGGCTCTGCTGCCATCAAGTGGAAACCGGCACAAACACGAAGGACACCACCTCATACACCCGAGGGTGCTGGTGGATTAACGTCGCCCAGAGGCCCTGGGGATGGACAAGCTGTCGCAGAGCCAGCAGCCACCCCTAGCCGCGGATGGCAAAGCCGGCCGCTCCGAAATGCTGCCCTGAGGACTGTGCATCAGGGCAACCGGTGAGTAGTCGCACAAGTACACCGAGACGTGAGCATCACGCGTCCTCACAGACACGTTTGAGTCAGCAGGGCCTCTGCTTATACAGGTACATATATCTAAAACCACCTGTAGTTTGAGATGTCCCTCCAGAGCGTCAGGCAGCCGTGGGGCAAGGGCAGGTGAGGTGGGGGCTGAGGGTGACGGTGAGGGCGATGGCAGTGCCATACCCAAGATGGTGATGTCCCACAGTGCCCAGCCAGAAGAGCAGGAACAGGGATGGGGACTGGGTTCAGCCACAGTACGGGGATGGCCAGAGCAGCCCGCAGTGATGGGCAGGTCTCAGTCTGGCAGGAGTTAAGTTCATGCTTCCCACCAACCTGAGCAAACAACACAAGTGTAGGCTGGTCCACGTGATGCCTTCCCATCACCGCTGTTGAAGCCAAGCTGCTCTGCAGGACAGTGTGCACACAAGCGCTCAGGACAGCAGAATGACGGGCTCCTCTTTGCTTCGTCTCCCTCCGTGCACACACGCTTCTCTTTTGTACATCATCTCTTTGGTGCAGAGAGTGACTTCTCTGTACCATCCACAGCACAGGGACACTTGGCTGGTTTCTGTGTGCTACAACATTGAGAGTTACATTCACCCCACAGATGTAAATAAGAAAATATGCTAAAAAAACCAAAACAGTAAGGTAATTTCTGCCTTGTAGACTTTTGGTGCTAATACATGTAACATACAACCCCTGCTGAGGGTGGGACGTGTTTTCAGACTGAAAATGGTGTAGAAATCTTTTTCTAGCCATCATCTGATGAGTGCAAGGGCAGTAGCGAACAACAGGTATTTAACCGTTCCTTGGGCAGGAGCGACTCCATTTCCCTTTGACAGCAGGCACAAGAGTGGCCAGCACTCCAGCACAAACCACACCACCAAAACAGTGACCATCCAAGCACCCTAAAATATAAAATCAGCATTCAGCTGTTATCTCTCACAACAATAATTCTGGAGGACAGCCCATTTCTCTGAGACCAGGTTTTGCCTGGAAGGCAAAGGTAGCTTCTAGTTTTCTTTTTTTTCTGAAGACAATTTATGGAAACCACATTTTCAGACCAAACTACAATTCCAAAAGTTCAGGATTAATGTTGCCCACTGAGAGCTAGTTTGTCTTCAGTTTAGTGTACACAATTCATGTGGCAAAGCTCAACTTTTTGAGGAATGAGACTATATATCTGCTTTTCTGGTTCATGGTTACCCAGTATTCAATCATCAATTATTCAGTCCAGCACATTTCAGCAAAATATTCATCCATGCCAGTATCAGCATGATGTGTGGCAGTAGTGCCATGATTCTTTGATATATTTAATGCTGGATTTTTAGCAAATGAGAGAAGTGGACCCTTACACTTCTGTAAAGTGTGTATAAGGCACAAAGCAGACACAGAGTTCTTTTTTTTTCCCAGGCTACTACAACACGTGTCTTTCATAAACAGGCTCCATCCTAAACATACTCTTTTCTATTCCCTTTAGTCTCCATAATTTTGCTTCTCAACTAGTTAAATTTTTTAGAATTTCCTAACTAAATTGTTTCACATGAGGGGGTTTGGATTATTTTATCAAATTTGTCATTCACTTTAAATCATCTTCACTCAGTGAGTATTTCCTCCTTTCCCTGGCATGTCTGTCCTGATGTATTTATATACAGCAGCTATATTTCTTGATAACCTTTGGTTTGGAAGGTTAAACAAGCCAAGGTCTTGCCAGATCTTTCTGCATGAGTAGTTTCAAATCAGCATGTACTTGTCTTCCATTGCTCAAATGTGTATGACCAAGTAAAAGAATGACAATTGAAAATAAGGACCAAAAATATTGGGGGAAAAGGAGGAACTAGTCAGAACCATTTAAATAGGGATGGGGACATGACAGATACCTCTGTTCCACAGCCACATTATAAAAATCACAGCAGTAATTTGGTCTGAATCCAAATAAAACAGTATTTCTATTCCAAAGCTTCTACAAAGAAAACTGGGACGAAGAGTTTTGATTTAAATGTAAATTTCTTGTTCAATCTTAAATGAAGTGGTTAATTTGGTCATCTTTTTGATTACTTGGTCTTTTTCAGGCCTTGCACACCACTTCCTTGTTTAGAAAAGAGGTCTTTTTTAGATGCCATTTAAGAATTCAGAACTTTGTAGGTTTCAGATAGATAATGATGAAATAAGCATTTCAGCAATATAGAATACTTCATTCTGAAAATGTCAAAATGAAGTGTTTTGACATTTTCACAATTTACCCTCCTTTTTTTGCAGCATTAACTATTTATCAGATTTGACATGACCTCGCAGTTTGTTTAACTGAAATGTCTGGTCTTGGCAAAGTTACTAATACTCAGAAAAGAAAATGGTCCATATCTACCTACTGGATCTGCCTCATCCTGCTCTTCATCATGGGAAAAAAAGGTGTCTGATATCAGCAGAATGACGAGTAAAATGGAGATGGTGGACAGGATTCAGTTGTTATCTGCCAATACAAAAGCTAAGAAATATCAAAGGTAGGCAGCAGATGGCATGTTAAAAATAAAATAGTTTCACTCTAGAATTCCCTTGTACAGAATATTATGGAAATGAAAACATGTTCTAGATGGATACATTTATGGAAAAGACATCTTAGAGGATGACTGAAAACACAGATGCCATCTCTGGCTCAGGAAGTCCCCAGGCTTCAAACTGCTGAAGGTTAGAATAATATTTTGCTGAACTATTGTCATGTTCTTTCTTTGCTCCCTGTGGATGTACTTCTGGAAACTTTCTGAGGAAGGACACTGAGCTAGACACACCTTTCATCTGACCCACTCGTCTGTTCTGAAGCGTGTTAGTGCAAATAACGCAAAAAAACCCCAGAATTAATGAAAGAACCGAGCTTGGCCACTCTGCCTGTTGAGCACAGCAGTGTTTCAATGGTACAAACCCTATTAAAAATGTCACATTTGATGTCTGCGATGCTCTTCTGAGTTCCCACTGAAAAGTGAGCAGCTGCCCTTCTGGCAAGCTTTAACAACCCAGATACTACCTGTTTTATTTCCCTACTGGTAAGCTTATGATAGGTTTTCCCTTCAAACTCCTTTACTGTACCATACTAGTCAACTTTATTTCTTCTTGTCTTACGTAGGGATTCAGATCTCTTGAAAACAGCAGCATCAGTAAATAAGCAGAAGGCAACCTGCTAAGATCTTAAAGCAAATGAACAGAAGTGGAGAGAGGAAAAACAAACATAACCTCATTTAGACATTAACAAAATAGCTTTAAGCCCATCAAACACCAGTATTTTATAATTCCCTTCACTCTACATAAACATTTAGCACAGCATGGGGTGAAGCTGCTCCTCAAACCCAGGTCTCCCCACTCAATGCTGATTTCATTACACCCTTTATAGAATGGGCTGGCAGCATTACTCTGCTTTCTCTTGTAAAATGAGCAGAGTGAAAATTAAGCTGATTAAACTTTTTTTGAAGCCTCAGTACTTTAGTTGGGTTCTTAAGCATCATGGGGACAGCTGTTGGTCTCACTTGAATATGTAGCCTTGAGAAAGTACTTGAAAATCTGCATGGTGATAACATAAACACCATGTGGAAATCCCTGTGGAGTAGCAGAGACAGTGGGTGAAGCGCTGCAAGAAGAGTCAGGCTAAGCAGGGGAAATCCCTGTTTTCGTAACAGCATCTTCATTAATTATTACTCAAAAGAATAATTATTATTGCCACTTTCAGAAGCATATTAAATGTCTGCCCAAATCAAAAGGTGATAATGCTGTAACAAGTATAAAAATGAAAGATATTCTCAAGCCTTGGTTCATGGATCACTTACTAGAGGTTTATAAAGGTAAAAAAAAATACAGTCAGTACCTTCTTCTGATTTCCTGCTGCACTAAAATCTGCAAATATTCACTATTGTCAAAATATTATTTTCTCTGGCAACAGCTGCTGATTTTGTCACTGGAACGGTGCAATAATGTAGTTTGTAATTTATTGTCCATGATGGTAAAGGGGGTGACAGAATTCACAACAGATTACATGAATCACACAATGAAAAGCAAAAGACACATTATGCAATGAATCGTTGCTTAAGGACTATGTTAATTAAATATTAATCAGGGCCTGAAGTGTCATATTGAGAGCTACTGAGCTCACTTAGAATTGTAGCCCAAATTACAGCTACAAAATATTTGGAAATGTGCCCAATGAGACACAAAACACACTGCTGAAGTACTTGGGCATAGTTCTTCAACTCAATACATGCTACTCCATGAAGGGAGGGAAAAAGAGAAAGAAAAATCAGGGTGGAGAAAAACAGTGGAGGACAACATGCAGCCATAAGCATTTTTGCCACAGAAAACTCACAGAATCACAGAATGGTTTGGGTTGGATGAAGCCTTAAAGACCATCTAGTTCCAACCCCCCTGCCATGGGGAGGGACTAAAGATGCTAAAGGGCACAGGTCCCAGAACAGACCCCTGTGGTATCCTACTCATTAATGGCTTCTAAGGTATTGTGACCTATTAAACGTGACCCTTCAAGCTCAATCATGCAAACAGTTTTTACCCATTTATTTTTATACCCGTCTAGATCATAGTGCCATAACTTGAATTGTGTTTGTTTTATTAATTTTCCTCTACACGATCCTATGTAACCAGTATCAAAAGTCTAATGCAACAAAGGTACATGTAGGTGTATATAGGAATTTGTGTTGTCCTAGGAGACATAGTAAGTTGCATCCTGAAATATGTCCTTGCAATAACGTTAAGTAGTCTTACCAATGTGATGATTGTGAGAATGTTGCAAGAGAAAAAAATTCCAGGTTCACATGGCACAGGAACACAAGAGCATGAGAGTCATTAGCAGAGACATTAAAAGAAAAGAAGATGACTTAGAAAAAAGACAGTGAATGCTAATTCTCTGTTGCCCATCATTATTTCAGTGAAACTGGACACTTTCCAAAGCCAGGCTCTTTGTGCATTGCTATGCAGCAATGAAAGAGCCATTTGGGGTCAGCAGTAACTGTATAATAAATGGACAGCAAAGGAGTCCCTCATTACTCAGCTTGACTGGAGACAGACCCATATTTGATGATCACTTTTATATTCTGTCCCTGAAGGTGACCACAATTAAGCCAAACCAAAATGATGATGGCTAATGGGATGCCACTGAGATTCAAACATTATGAAGAATCCCATGGCATGTGAAGTCACAGCCAGTAACACATTTCTGTGGTTTAATTAAAAACAATAACCGATATTTAGTGAACACTGTGTTAGTGCAATAGCAGAAATCTGTATTAAAAAAATTGTCCTAACAGGAGAAGATGAAACATTTGTAAGACCTGGAAAAAAGCCCAGCTGGCCAAAGGACCAAAAGGTCAAACATATTTCACTATTACTTTTGATTTCCTGGAGGAATGATAAACAGAAGGATCACTGAGAAACTTGGTACAAGAAAAATAGCTTTAGCAGCACCTGAAGCTATAGTAGGCAAAGGTATTTCAGTGGCATTCACTGTAGCCTGAAAGAAGAAATTGCTCACTTCTCTGGGTGAAACGTATTAACCTCTAACAGGCAGTGAGTCAATAAAAATGACTTAAGACTTCTTTCTGGCCTTAAACTCTGTGAATCTATGAATACCAGATGACACCTGTGCAAAGGCAACTGCTTGTCATTCTTACCATGATCTTCTTTATGTTTCCTGAAGTATTAAAAGGACAATGTTCTTCTTCTCTATCTGCTCACTTGTACATCTTAAAAGACTTTGTAATCATATGCCAGAGACTTGGTGAGTTGTTGCTACCCTCTGGACGACCCACTTGGAAGCTATGAACTTGGGATATGTGCACAGAATTGCAGCTATGCTGCTACCAACACACAATAAAAGTGGGAATACGACTAGGCCCTGGTTCTTTTACTAAATCCTTCCTTCCAAACTATGGATTTTGCATGAATCCTGTAGCTGTCACAGCTCTGTCAAGAGATAAACAGCAACAGTGACTGCAGAAGGTGTGCCCTGGTTTTACTCCCATCACAAGACGCAGAAGGTGGCATGGCATCTTCAAATGAAACAAGTCCTTAATCACAAAGTTTTGAGCACGTACTAACAGGAAAAGCTCTTCCACGAGGTAAGGAGCAGAATGTAAATGCTCTTTAGGGAGGATGTAGAAGGAATGGTTTTCCAAAGCCAAAACAGATAGGAAGGGTGACAGGCAGAGAAGGGAGGTTTTTGGGAAGTCCTCTCTTGGTCCTCTGGCATCAACATTAGGGAGAGCACCCCAGGTATCTCCCTTAACTGCAGAAACCTGCTGCTTCCCTGGACCTGCCCCACTGCAGTCCTGATCAGAGGAGTCTGCAACTTGTCTGATGCTTTCCATTTGCACCTCTACTGCTTTTCCCTCACAACACGGCAGTCTGCCAGGCATTTTTCTCTGTGGCTGAGCACCTTCATACCCCAAGGATGCTGGAGTAGAGTTTTCTATCCCTCTATCCAAAATGCCGTCATCCTCTTAGTTCTGGGCCACAGCCATGGCTTTTGCATTGGATTTCTCATAAGAAGCATTTGCTATCACTGTGTGAACCACACGTTTTTGCTTTCTCTCCCTCTTCACCCTTTGTTTTGTGGCTTTTAGTGTATAACATCATGGTAGGGAACATGTAGTGCCTAGCAACCACCAGCAGAAGATAGCAGTGTTTTAGATAGACAACAAGAATTGTCCAGTAACAGATCTGCAAAAAGCTGAGGAGCCAGTTAGCATGCGTAACATGTGCGTGACCAAAACAAGCTCTGAGCAGTATGACCAGTGTAATGAGAAAGGGTGACTAATAAAGAGACGGAGTGCATCAGGGTAAATCCATATAGTTACTGCAGGAATAATATCTGGGAGGGATCACATCTGCACTGGAGAGGAAGACTGGGAATGCCCACCACCACCATCACTGCTTCACTTCCCAGATAACTGCCATGGAAAAGTCCCTTTTCTCTTTCCTTTCCCACTTTTCCTTTTTCATATACCTTTCCTCCTTCCTTTTTTCCTTTCCCATTTCCTTTTCCCTTTCCCCTTTTCTCTTTGTCCCTTAAATCTGCGGGGTTTTTAGTCTTCCTTGAAAATGGCCACTCCCACCAGACCTGATATCCCTCGGTTCTTTATATCATTAGTCATATCCAGACACGCTCTCTGTAAAACATTCACGTGGACATTGCTGGACAAAACAGCTGGGTAATCAGTCACTTCAGTGATTTATTGCTGGTGCCTAGGATACCTAGGGTTTCCACTTTCAGGTCTGTAACACTTTCCTCTGAATTAATGCCTAACAAGCCTAAAAGGCCTGCCTTCTTCTTGTCTGTTCTTTGTTCATTTAAAAACTCTCATCCACAAAATACTGTTTCTTTCTCAGCCAAACATTTCTTCTTTCATAAAACTGTCCTCTCTGCCTCTCTCACGTTAATCTAACAGCCTGGAAGAATACCTACTGGATAGTTATTGTGCCAGGAGCACTGCTGGTCACCTCTGCAAAGTGTTTTATTACCCATGATCCTTTGCATAAGGTTTCAGAATAATTCCTTATAGCATCTGATGAAAAATGTGGTGGAAGTCTTTTATCATGTCTACTTATAAAACGTCAATCTTGGCATTTTTAATACCACCTCAAGATCCTGTTATACTTTGCCAAGGTTACTGTGGGAGGCAGCATGCACCAAGACAAGGCGGTGTACTAAGACTCAAGTCTGCTGGGATCTATTGCTGTCTGCATGACTCCCTTTTCTGTGGTTTTTGGCAAGTTATTCACCTTTGTGCCTTAGTTTCTATATCTGTGGTAGAGAGAGCATTGACACCAGATTCTCACTGTAGTCTGCAAAGTACTTTGATGCTAGAGATGAGCAGGGATTTAGCTAAGCATGGGTGGGTTTTTGTTTTACCCATATAGAAAGTAGGAGTCCAATTCACACACTTGATTTCCTGTTATAGTTGAGAGGGAGAGAAACAGATTCCTTGAGAGCACTCCATCCAACAGTTTGGACACTACCCTGCACAATGGCATCTTTATCTGGTAACATTATCTACTAAACATAAGGTAACTAGAATATCCTAGCATTATATGTACAGTTTTGGAGGTGCATTTCTTTGGTTGTTCATCATCTTTTTGTGAAAAAGTAATCTGCTGAAATCCTTCTTCTCTGTTGTTTTCAAGATATGTCATCTTGGGTGACTGCAGAAAATCTTTCTATTATTCCTTAAATTCATGATTTGACATTTTATGCTGTTGAATATTTTTCCCATTTCCAGTGTTCTGAATCTAAAGATCATCCATTTCTTTCTTGTGTGACAACCTGAACCTCCTCTATATTAACCACTTCGCATAACACAATGTCATAAGCAGTCTTTGTCAGCATATTTTCACATTGAAAGGATGTGAAAATATTTAAGAAATCAATCACTAGACTACTCCTAGTAGTACACCCAGTTACTTGAGGAACTCCACCCCTGCCTTTGCTCCACTCAGTACATTCCCCTTCAAAAGCACCTACTGCTGACTCTCCTCTAACTAATTCCTCATTCACCTGAAACTTCTTCCACTAATTTGCATCCTCTCCAATTCCCCATATGGCACTGATGGCATTTCTTTTGTCTAGAAAATGAGTTAGCAAAGAAGGATGTCAGGCTATTCAAATACGATTCACATTCAGTAAACCCAAGCCGCAAATTATCTCATTCTCCATTTTTTCATTGTCTCCAGTTTCTTTTTCCATCAAAATATGTGTCAGGGCCCTGAGGGTACTAATAGGCCTTAATTGCCTGGACCAGGCTTGCCTGAGGCCTCTGCTCACCCCTTACAGCTCCTCTGGGAACCACCAGCCCTGGCTGTTCCCTGACAATGTGTTCTTGAATTTCTCATACTTTTGAGATCAGAATAATGGGCCTGTAGTTACATTAATACCACTTTTAGCCATCCTTAAGTAACATCACTGCATTTTCATGCTTTCCTTCACTTGTGTTGGAAGTACTGCTATTAGACCAATTGCTTTTTGTATTCTCAGGTCTCTTTACAGAGAAATCTGTAATGGAGATGACTCTCTCTCCCTGACTTGAACTCATCAATCTCTGATGTTTTTTCTGTACAGCTCAGTTCTGGTAATTTTTATTTCTATATTCTCAATCACAGAGCTGTCCTGCCTTTGTTCAGTGTCATTGGCTTTACTAAGTGCCGAGAAGCAGAATGACAATTAATGCTGCATCAGAAACCTTCTTTCTGTAGATCCTCATTCAGTTAGGTTGTTAGGTATGTGCCCAACTTCAAGACCAGTGGGAAAATGTACATGTTTAAACACTTAACTCTACTGGACACTTGCACCCAGTTGCCAAGCTTGCTGTCACAAGATTAGTGACATCCTGCACTTCAGCTCACAAAATGTAGTCTTCAGGTATCTCAAGGAGCTGACACAGGCGTTGAGACACTTTCCAAGGCTAAATATTGGAGCTTGCATTTTAATACAGGACATTATTACTGGCAAATATTCTCATCTAGCAGCCATGCACCATATGGTTATCTAGTTTCAAGCAGATTGCTCACCCCAGACCGCCTTAATGCAAATAAATCGTGGCATTCTCTTAGCATACAGGAGACTGCATCTGTTATCTTGCACCTGTCACTACTGCGGCAACAGAATGATTTATGGTCCTAAACTTCAGCTCGTTACAAAATGGCACATGGATAGACACACGTGCCACCATCAGTTGTGGGGACAGATGGAAATGTAGCAGTGTCATAAACTTCAGACATTATTTCCTGATAATACCAAAGCTCTGACGGACAGTTCTTTTGAGACACATATCTAGAAACTGGTTACTCACCAACATCAGCTTGTTTCTTCGGTGACTGGAGCAATGCTTAACATCTGCTGGTTTAACTTGTCATACGTGACATGATGTTCATTTAAAACATTTGTCCACACTGAAGAAATGTAGATCATTACGTAGCTTTAGAGCACAAACAAGAAAAGAACTTTTCTAATCATGTTATTTGCAACTCAATTTAAAAGTGATTTTAAAATAATTGAGTGTGTATATATAGCATAGAGAAAACAGAGATATTACTTGTTCAAGAACAAGCAATGAAATATATTCATAACTTGATGGATAAAAAGCAACGGCAATCTTGGTTTTAAGTTGTGCTTTCTTAAAAGTAGGATGAATTTCACCTGACCGTACCAACCTAATGTAAACACGTGTCTCTTGTGGCCCTATAGACAATGAAGGGCTATTCCTCCCATCTTAAAAATAGACATCAAAGATAACTAACCCTTAAGTAAGTGCAGAAGACTTTTTTTGTAGTGTGTGTCAAAATTTAATCACATAAAAAAGATCAACCCAAAGACTTTTCTAAACATAAAGGTTAGGAATTAGCATGGCTTGCTCAGATTAAACTACTAATTCATCTTTTTGACCTAATTTTTTCATAAGATACTTGCCCTAGGTTCCATCTACCAGTTGACTGTACTATCACATATCACCAAGAAACTCATAGTGATATCTGGTCTTTTCAAAGTGTTTAAACATAACTGCAAATAGTTTCAATTACAGACTGTTTGAACACCATGAAAATAATTCAGGTAGCTTGAAATATTTCTAACCTCCTTGAAGAAATTTACTTGGGAGAGTCTTGGTTTTTCCTATTCTTCTATTTCAGCTTTCACATGTATACTTAGAGAGCAGCAGAACCTGGTTTTCTTCATTATCGCATAAGTATAACACCTTAGACAGCAAGATGAGGTAGGGCAGAATTGCATTTCTGTGTAGTCTTTCTTCTCTTTCATGACCAAACTGGAGCAACTGAATTTCTAGTGCCTAATAATTTTATCCATCAGTACAGGCAGACTATTTTTGATTGCGCTTTTTATTCATACCAAGAACGTGAGAATGACAGCTGATCTGTTCAGAAATTTTCTCTAACAAATTGTTGCACTGGAGCCTTTAATTCACATCACTTTTTTGATGGATACTGGCCTAGTTTCATGCCAGCTTGCCTGCTTCCTCAGCAGCCACCAAGAGACACAAAACAACTTCAGACTCCTTAGCTTTTTAGCTCTATGACTACAGAGGATTAAACATGACAACTAAATTCACTGTTTCTTCAGAAAATTGCTGGCTGACTAATGAAAGAGCATGCACTTGAGTCGTTACTCTACATTCAAGTTCTTAAGAGCTTCATCCTGTCCCAAACGAGAAAGCTTGGTGGATCTAAAGTTCCAAAGCTCTCAGACTCTTCCACAGGCTACCAAGCAGGATATTGTGAAAAAGCAGCCCTCTAGATTCCCAGAGTGTATCTGCAGCTAAATATTGAGGAATTTTACCTCCAATAAAATTTCTGGCCTATTAACTTCTCATCCCAGTTCTCAAAACTATTTTTCATGGATGTAGAATTTGCCTTTTCAGCAAGCTGTGAACTAGACACCTTACACTAACAGATGTTACTATACATCTCAGTAGACATCTCACAGCTCACTAGATTTTTTATATTTGTTTGATGTCATTCCTCAAGATTTTCAGGGGTTTTAGATGTGGAAAATTGCAGTAAGGGCATTTAATAGGATTGTCAAAAAGGCTTATAGACATCTAATTCTACTGATTTCAAATGTGCTTTTGCATTTTGTATATTAAAACCAAACATTTGTGAAGTTATTACTATTGCCTCTGTGGCAAATACTCTACAACAAATGACAATGCTCCCCAGGTTAGAATTTTCTATAGTCCATATGAGAGTTACTGATGTTCTAAGATTGTCCTTTAGAACCTAGAAGATATTTAAAATGCAAAATTATTGTCAAATTGGTAGCAAATTATTATGTGTGAATTTCCTTACATGAATGGAAACTGGTCTTTGAGAACACACATAAATTATCTTTAGGATATTGGGCCAAATTCTGCCTTGACATAAACACAGTAAAAGCTCAGTAATCTACTGAGAATTCATAGATTGTAAATCAAGACAGATTTTGGCCAATGCTGAGCAACAGAAACATACCAGCCTTGGAGGAGCTGTAAGTCACAAATCTAATTTTTCTATTAAAATTGAGCTGACTTAGACAAACTGCAATTCTCAGTCAACTGTTTTGCCCATATGAGACACAAAAAATATTATGCCAACCTTATGCTTTCAAGTGAAAATACATTATAAATGTTATTAGTTATTTAAACATGGATCTGAAGCCTGCCACTTACTTTAATAGACTTTGGAACAAGTCTTTCAGAATCATAAACATATTAATAGTAAATAGAAAATAGTACAAAAAGCAATCTCAATCATCCTTCATTGGTTTATATCTCCCACAGTTGGAAAACTACCCTATAGAAGTTTCAAACATATTTCTGATGTGTGAAACTGCATATGCAGTTGAATCTGCATACAGAAATAAACATTCTTCATGATTTATCTTTTGCTTTCTGCTTTTTATATATAGGCTATTTCAATTTGAAATACAGCAGCCTGAAATCAAGAAAGTTGGTAAAAAATGTACCTTATAGTTTCAACATTCTGGATGAAAAAGACAAAGAAATCATTGCAATCTGAAACTGCTGGGTTTTGTCGAGTTTAAAATGTTTCTGTAGATTACCAACAATTATATTCAAATAGACTCATTTAACAAATCAGTGACTGCCAGATTGATATTCTTTATGAAAATGACTAAGGTTACAAATTTTCTACATTTAATCATAAATTTTATAATGTTTAGTGCTTTTCTTGTAGTTCCAGATTCTTTGAATACAGCAATAATGTAGTAATTCCTGGGTTCATCAAAAGCCAAATTAAGTTTCTGGTCCGTAGAGCTAAAGAGAAAGCAGCATGCCAAGGGATAAAAACCAAACAACTAACAAAAGGTTCAATTATATCTGCAGGTGTTTTTATCCCAGATCATAGTTATTGGAACTATTAGGTTTTAGAAGCACTGAATTAGTTAAGGATACAAAAAGGCTGTACTTGCAGCATAATATTCTCATTGCATATAATATTTTCATTATATTGATATATGATTATATTCTCATTTATGCTATGTTAACCAATGTAATTTTGGAGTTGAAAGTAGATTTTCATTTGTGAGACAATTTTTCCTACATTATTGGCAGTGCCTTTATCCCCCTTATGAATACATATTGGTTTCAAAAAAACTGGAACCCTGAGCAGTACCCCCAAAGGAGTCAGTTTAGCAGAATCACTCAAAAAGAGAGTAGCAGCAATCGTGATTCAGAAAATATGGCCTGCCACAAGAAGCTGAAAAAAACCAGGATTGATTAGCCTAAATGAAAGAAGAGAACATGTTCATATGCATTTATATTAAATATTGCCAAAAGGTGGAAAGGACTAACTTGTTCTGTGTCCCTGTGATGGACAGGATGAGAAGTCACAGGATTAAACTCCAAGAAGGATAGTTTACGTTAGATACCAGTAAATGTAATTTGATATTGTTTTATAATAGCCCTTTGACCTGACCCTAACAACCCTTAGCACTGAATTAGGGAAAAAGAGGAATTATATAGAAGATATTTTTCATATTCTTCGTAAGAGAAAAAAGAATAAGGCATTCAAGTGTATATCTGCATAATTACATAGGTCTTTGATCTGTGGAAAATGAAAAGATCATGAAGGTGGAAAAGTGAAAAGTTTAGATCTGCTTTTACCATACCCTTCAAGTTTACATTCTGTGATAATTAATCCATAATGCAGGATTTCCAACATCCTAAAGGAAGTTTCCCATCATTCCCATTAAACTGAAAAAGTTTTATCAGTCTTTTTATGAACCACACTAATCCAGTCCCTTTTAAGACATTAAGATGTGATTTATACACTCAATCACAACCCACTGCATTACAAGACTTTGATGTAAAGGGCTCATTATGCCAATGACCAAAATTCTAAATAAACTTCTGCCAATTGAAACTCCTCTTTTCAATCAAACCTAGAAAAAATATGCAGTTACATTTATTTACTCCTTTTACCTGGATGTATCAAAGTGCTTGAGAAACTTTAATTATTCTCACAATGATCCAACAAGGTAGAAAAGTGTTAGTGTGACCTCTTTAAACCACAATAAAATACAATGACAGATTGTCACTTTCTTGAGATCATGCAGAAAGTAAATGGCTATCATTAGAACAGATTAAATAGTTCTTCTTTTATATTCACTAGATAGCTCTTCCTTTCTAACTGTAACATCATGATAGTTTATTTATGGCAGAATCGCACTGAAGTTATTCTACCACATCGCAATAACTGATGGAAATAAAATGAGAATCTGGTCCATCAAGTGTGGCATTTCTATTTCTGTTGTCATTTGCCCTTTGTCTCATTTTTAACACACAAATTTGGTGTTTCATAATAGTGCTTCATCAGATCGAGCTTCCAGAGCATCCAGTTCACTGAAGCTGAAAGTGGAATCCTCACTAGGGAGAGCCAGACTCAAAGGAAGCGGGAAAAGGTCAGCTGCAAGATATTTTGCTTTCTAAACCGCATGTGGAAATGATATTATTTGTGCGGTACCATAATAGGTCAGATATCCGTTTGACAAGGTAACAGTACAGAAACCTCATTGTGCTAACACTGTCTTTCAATAATGTAATCACTTCATTAAATGAGGTACCTGATTCTTTAATTAAAATTAAGAAATAGAAAGGATTTTAAAATTATTTCATTTCTGTCCTCCTGCATATACTTAGAAAAACAACAATGGATTATCTACAGACTGCGTAAAAAACCCATTACAGCAAAGAGCCTTTTCAGAGACAGTGATTTGCTAGTTTGACTTCTCTGGCTGCCTCATTAGATTCCACAACAAGGATAAAACCCACACTGAATGTTTTTATTAATGTGCTCAGTAACTACCTGGGATGTTACACCAGCAGTCTAGACGTACAAGGCTTTCTGAATGACAGAGTAGAAAATAATTTTCTCAAAACAGTCTTCGAGGTTGCTCTCAAATAGGTTTATAGAAATGAAATCATATCAGCCACAGTTTCATTTTGGTGAATCCTAGTGAATCAATCTTTGCTAAGTTTACATTTAGCTGATTTCAATATCTTTTTGTCTCTTGAGCAGTTTTAAAGCTATATTAGGATCCTGAATTACTATTGCTAGACATTACCCATATCTATTATAGGACAGAAATTAAAGATTAAAAAAAAAAAGGCATAACACTTTAATTTGTAATCCAGTAAGTCTAATTTTTCTTCATCATTCAGGAGTGATTCTTAGGAAATTGTTCTGAATGCTCTGACAACTCCAATTCCAAATTACCCTAACAATGAGTGTACACCAGCTCTTTGGCAAAAAAAATCACTATAGGAGATACCATTGTTAACATTTTTGCTGATAGTTTAAGATACAAGCTATATAGAATCATAGAATCATAGAATGGTTAGGGTTGGAAGGGACCTTAAAGATCATCTAGTTCCAACCCCCCTGCCATGGGCAGGGACACCTTCCACTAGACCAGGTTGCTCAAAGCCACATCCAGCCTGGCCTTGAAGACATCCAGGGATGGGGCATCCACAGCTTCTCTGGGCAACCTGTTCCAGTGCCTCACCACCCTCTCTGTGAAGAATTTCTTCCTGACATCTAATCTAAACCTCCCCACTTTCAATTTAACCCCATTACCCCTGTCCTATCACTACAGGCTCTTGTAAAAAGTCCTCTCCCAGCACCCTTGTAGCCCCTTCAGATACTGGAAAGCTGCAATGAGGTCTCCTCGGAGCTTCCTCTTCTCCAGGCTGAACAAGCCCAATTCTCGCAGCCTTTCGTCATAGGAGAGGTGCTCCAGCCCTCTGATCATCTTCGTGACCCTCCTCTGAACTCGCTCCAAGTGGTCAATATCCTTCTGATATTGAGGGATATATCAGATAAACTATATCTGAGTTTCTTCAGGTTCAGCTGGTCATGTCCTGTCACTTGTCTTGGTGACACTGAACAATCATGTTCCATCCTCTGTGTTAAGCCCTTCAGATGACTGCAGATGAGAACAGACCCACAGAGAAGGGAACAGGCCCTGGTTCCTCAGTGGCAACAAAAAGCATTTTTGTCCACCTAGCAAAATATATGCATTAGGTTTTGTCCACCTCTGTTTTACCTCTGCTGACATTAATTAATGTGCAAAGTAGTTGTATAAGGTTATATTATTAGATCAGTGGCTTTCACTGAGTGCTCACCTGGGCATCTCTGTACTGCTTCTCAGAGGCATGCTTACGGTACTTAAGCTAATAGATGTTAAGTATCTTAAATTTGCTTCAGTGAAAAGTTTTCAACTGAAAAATGTTATTATTAAATTGGATTCATATATTCCTTTGCAAAACAAAATGTAACAAACTAATCAAGAGAAGTGAGTTAGCTCTGTGATATTTTTCAAAAAGGTATTTAAAGGTATTTAAGCACACAATAGTATTTGTTATTTCACTTCTAAATCCCTCCCAACCTCTTTTTGATACTGAGGTGCTCAGAACAGTTCAGTGCTGTGAAAGTCTCTAATATCTAACAGCCATTTAACATCTCTGTGCACTCTGGTCCCCTGTACCTTTTCACAGTAGGAGCTATATATTCTCTCTCCCTCAAGGGCACTAACCAGTCTGCAGTTCTTTGTTTTCCTCTTATTTTGTTTACTTTTTCTAGGAAGACAATATGATTAACGTCTCTCTGGAAAATGTCAGGCAGCATTCACCCCACTCTGTCAGTTATACCTGTTCCATTCTAAATATATTAAACAAGCCAGTCCTTCTGTAACTGCCACTATTATTACTGACCACTTGTACTGCAGGAACACTGCAGTGCCTCAGCTTCATCCTCTTTGGCACTCCAGCAACACATAGCAAATAATTGAACCTGTTCTCAAGAAAACAAAGAGGAAACAATGGATATGTCAAATAAATGAGAGGATATGCCAACTAATCATAGGAAATATTTCATGACAAATTTATTACAGAGAGTAAAACAGAGACAGCGAATGTAATTCTGGTGACAAGTAGATGAGCTACTCTGTTATGTATATACAAACAAGATGCTTTCTTCTCCAAAATAGGAAATGGCCAGTCTGTAAAAGGCAGCGCATCCTGGAGCAAAAGGAGAGTATGAATCCTCTTCTGCAAGCAGGAGAGCTTATAGCAAAGCAGACAGAGAGCCTTCAAGGCATTTGTAGACTACTTCTACCCTATATTGTGATTTTAATTACCAGTTGTCTATGCACTCCCAGTTCTTCATCACTAGCTTGTTATCCGGACACTATGATCTCCTCAAGGGCATGAACATACCCTTGAATCCCTAAAAGACCCTCCTGTAATAGCACTTCACAGGCTTTACTGTTTTCAGGAACTCACATTTCTTTTCATATCCAATATCATCTGCCCTCTGGTGCATTCCCAATTCATCTCTGAATTGTGAGCATGGTCAGAATGTTTGAAGGGCAGCAATATTCTGAAAGCTAATATTCTGAGAAGAAACCTCAAATAGCAATGTATGGATGCACCTTTTATTGCCTCCTTGGTGCCTCTAATACAGGATGTTTACTTTGGCATATTTGAAAGACCACAGTGTTATTTGTCCTAAAACTTGCTGCAGATTGATTTGATAATCATGCCCAGTTCTTTCTATTTCTGATGTCTTCAGTCCTAATAATTCAAGTCATCTATCAGTGGCAGTAAAGGAATGGAATGCCTCTTGCTGTGCAGCGCTCGCAGAAGTACAAGTGAAAACTTCATCAATGTTACGTGTCCAGAAAGTGGTATGAAACACTCAGCATGGTTCCTATATGTTGTATTTCTGAATTCACACAACCGCAGCCATTCTATTTTGTCCACTTTTCTGATTTTTTTTTCTGATTAAACTCGAGGAAGGCTCAAAATTAAATGATCTAGAAATCTACCAGCATATATTTCCTGCCACGTTTAAGTGATTTTTTCAGATGAAAATGTCACAAATATAAATAAAAAGAGTCAGTGTTGCCCTGGAAAAACTCAGCTCATGGATATTATTTGCATCCACTTTCAAACTTCGCAGGTCCTTGATGAATTACTCTTTACATTGCATTGGACACATTCTGAACCAGTGTGACTCATTTTCCTGTGCTGGAGATCCTGGCACATCCCAACACAAGAGCTACTAATCTGAGTCAATACACAGTTAATTTGGTAAAGGAAATCAGCTTACCATACACAAACTTACATGAGGTGTGGATAAATTCTGAAGAAAGCCTGAAAGAGCAAACAGCAAGAAGCACTTAATTGAAGAGTGCAGGTAATCTGAAAGAAGCTGTGCAAAAATGAGCCACTAACACTGGAGTTTGTATTCATAAAATGTGATGTCACAAGGACATCATTATTAAGTTTATCATAATATAGTTTCTTCACCACATGATAAAATAATGTAGCTATCAATGTAGCAAATACGCTTCTGTAACTTGGCTACCTTTACAGAGGTACTACATCTTACATACCTGTGTGGCAAGACAATTTCTACTCTGCACTGTGACAAAATCTACAGCAAATTCTTGTTTTTCTTTTGTACCTTCAACAAAACTAAAGAAATGGAAGAAAAAAATGTAAGTAAAACATGGATACATAATTGGTTTTATTTTGTATTACTTTATGTACTCAGCAAATATGGGTAATGATTTTTTTCTCTATACCCTCTAAGCCTGTATGTTCATAAACCTGGAAACAAGATACACATTTAACAATATTCTTATTTGAATAGTGATTAGTATGAATTTCATCATATGCATACAGTAACTTTTTCCCTCCAGTCCTACTACAGTGCTAAACACAGCATCAAATGTACTGACACACATTTTGGTCCACTATAAAGCACAGTGACCAAAGCACTTGGATATTTTGATGCTTTTAGGACACAGTGAAACTAAAATATGAATGCATACTCAAATTAGGGGCCTGAGTTTAGATGTTTCAAAGAAACGGGAGAAAAAAGGAGCTATCATAGGCAGCAAAAGACAGCTGTCATATTCAGGCAGCAAAAGACAGCTGTCATATTCAAGTACAATGCATATGGGATAAGGATCCCCACAGCCCCTGGGTCCTTTGAAGGAATTCCCTTTCTTCACAAGTTGAGACTGTGACTACTAATGTTAAAAAAGCTCTGTTTCCATCCTTCGTGGTGTAGTCTGTTCATATTCTCTCCTACTGCAAATAAAGAATACCCTGTAATCTGTTTCCTGTACAGAACCGAAAGCAAAGTATTCAAACCCTGTAATGTTTTAGATTTTTCATCACAGCTGGGTGGCAATATAGACCAGAGAGACTAATGACTTGTAATGAAGAAATATTCCCCACACAAACCCATTTAACTATAATTTTTCCACCTTCTCCAAGTAACATGAAAAAATCCAGGCAGCCTTTTTAGGAAAAAAGTTTATTCAAAAGTGGATGAAACAGCAGCTAAAACCAGCAGGCACCAGGTAACCACCATACTAATTAGCTGTGATTTTCTTTCAAGTCTTTCAAGTCTTTGTCTAACCACCGACTTAGATTCCACTGTACCATTAGACTCTCTCTTCTTTATGTGGGTATACTTGTATTCCAGGCTCTGTAATCCAATGATAAGAAGATTTTTGGAAGTCATTTAGTCTTTAAGTCATATAAAATACATGAAGATAGGCAACAAGGATCAGGATGCAAGACACCTTTCCTCTCATCAATGCATGTCCTTTCTCACCAGTCTGCAGAATTCAGCTCGCTCTATTTTTTTCCTCTGGTCTCCTTAATCTTGAATTCTTCTACACACAGTAGTTTGTTCAAGCTTCAATTAAAATGATAGAAAGTACACCCTACCGGATACCCTCTAGACTTTGTAAGGGTAAGATCAGTTTTGCAAATTTGTTTATTTCTAAAATTTTCTAACCACAAGGTTGTGGTGTAAGAAACATCTCACACCACTACTGTCCAAGTCCAACATTTGGCTCGCTGATTCCTGAATGACATAGGAATCAGACATAAAGCAGACACACACTTGGGTAAAGCCAGGTTGCAGCTGAAATACACCCCTGTATCTTGTGTATTGCTTTTTCCAGTTGAGCCCTTCAGTGTGACATGTAAAGTCAAAAGACTGTCAGTGCACTTTAAAGGAGCAATGTTAGAGAATTTTCATGTTAATACTTCTGGCAGTGAAGACAGGAAAAAAATAGCAACATTAAGTAAACTGTGATAATACTTCTAAAATGCTCTAATCATTATGTCAGTCAGTCTTTTTGTACATAGAATTTCTTCATCACAAATAGGAAACAATACAAGATCTGACAATGGGCCATATCCCATGGGGTATGGCTCTGGAGAGAAGGGGGTTCCAGCAGAGCTGATGATATTCAAGGACCACCGCTCCAAGATGAAGAAAGATCCATCCCAACAAGTTGGAAATCAAGCAAAGGTGGCAGAAGGCCTGCACAGGTGGGGAAGGAGCACCTAACTGAACTCAGACGTCAAAAGAAGTGTACAAGAGGTGGAAGCAGGGGTGGGCTAGGAAAGCCAAGGCCAACCTGGAGCTGAATCTGGTGAGGTATGTGAAGGGCAACAAGAAAGGTTCCTACAAGTATCTTAGCAGCAAAAAGAAAACTAGGGAAAATATGGGCTCACTGCTGAATGGGGCAGGGGAACTGTTGACAAATAACATAGGCAACGATGAGGTTCTCAGTGCCGCCTTTGCCTCAGTCTTTACTAGTAAGCTTGGCCTTCAGGAATCTGAGGCCTCTAAGACAGAATCACAGAATCACTAGGGTTGGAAAAGTCCTGTAAGATCATCTAGTCCAACCATCAACCCAACACTACCATACCCACTAGACCATGTCCTCAGAGGGAAAGTCTGAGACCAGAGGGAAGACATACCTTCAGAGGAGGAGGACCAGGTGAGGGAGTACCTAAACAAAGTGGACATTCAGAAGTCCATGGGGCCTGACGGGTTGCACCCACAAGTGCTGAGGGAGCTAGCTGATGTCACTGCAAGGCCACTTGATTACCTCTGAAAGGTTATGGCAGCTGGGAGAGGTTCCCGCAGACTGTAAGAGAGGAAATGTCACTCCTATCTTCAAGAAGGGCAAGGAGGAAGATCCAGGGAACCACAGACCAGTCAGGCTCACCTCAGTCCCTGGGAAGGTGATGGAGAAAATAAGATCTTCATTGACAAGCTGACAAAGTACAGGTTAGATAAGTGAGAAGTAAGGTGTATTGAAAACTGGCTGAACAGACAGATCCAGAGGGTTGTGATCAGCTGTAAAAAGTGCAGTTGAAAGCAAGTTACTAGTAGTGTGCTCCAGAAGTCAACATTGGAGCCTACACTTTTTAGCCTTTTCATTAATCACCTGGATAATGGGGCAGAATGCACCTTCAACAGGTTCACAAATAATACAAAACTGGGAGGAGTGACTGATAGACCAGACTGGTGTGCTGTCATTGAGATGAGCAAGGACAGGTTGGAGAGATTGGATGAGAGTAACCTCACGAAGTTCAAAATAGGGAAATGCAAAGTCCTACCCCTGGGGAGGAATAACATGAAGCACCAGTACATGCTGGGATCTGACTGACTGAAAAGCAGCTGGGCAGACAAGGTCCTGGTGGACAACAATGCTGACCATGAGCCAGGAAATGTGCTGTCATGGCAAAAATGGTCATCAGCTTCCTGGGCTGCATTATGAAGAATGCTGTCAGCAGGCTGAGGGTCTACGCAGCACTGGTGGGGCCACATCTGGAGTACTGAGTCCAGTGCTCCCCAGTACAAGACAGATATGAACTTAGTGGAGTGAGTCCAGAGCAGGGCCACAGTGACAGTTAGGGGACTGGAACCTGTTTCATACCAGGAGAGGCTGAGAATGATGGGACTGTTCAGTGTGGAGATGGCTCAGGGAGTTCTCATCAATGTGTATAGATATCTACAGGTACATATAGGTATATATAGGAATAAAGAAGAGGTAGCCAGACTCTTCACAGCAGTGCCCACTGAGAGGACAAATTAAAAATCATGAAATTCCATCTGCTTTCACTCACCCTGACTGAGCAGCTGGACTGGACTTGATGATCTGAAGTCCTTTCCAACCTACCTGATTCTGTGATTCTATGAAAAAACATCAATGAAAAATCAACTAATTTCTCTAAAAGTGACTACACTCATGAATTAAGACATAGTAAAACATACTGAATGCTCATTCTCAGGAAATAAAAGAGCAATTTAGTGTTACAGAAAAGCTAGTATCACAAAGGACTGAAATAAAAGCAGTGTTTCTACAGGAACACTATGTAGCTCTGGAAACCAAATTTCTCTGTAGAATTATCAGTATCAGTCATCTTGAATCACGTTAGAACATACTTTTGTGAGGAAAGATAACAGACAAATCAAAGGAAATACAAATTCTGCTCTCTTTTAAAAGCTTTGCTTTCTCATTTAAGAAAGCCTTAAGAAAATTCAAAGTTTATAGAAAGTATTATTATTGAAGCAAAAGATATTGAATGGTAATGGCCAAATTAATATGGTCAGGTTGAACAGTCTGCAAAAAAGTATACATTTTTAATATATTGTACCTCCTATGACGTTTGTCATAGATAAGCAAAAAAAAAATCCAAATTTTGAACTAGGAATAAAGTCCATGTCTTCTGATTCTGTTTTCTCTGTTTCTACTTCCTGTAAAGTTTTAGGGCAGAGATCTCTGTATAATGTTTGATAAATGAGACTTCAGATCCTGTGTGTATCCTGTAGAAGTCACTACAGCACAAATAAGTATAGCATTGAGGAATAAAAAGGTGAAAAAGAGATAGAAAAAAGAAATAATAGAAATAAAATCTATGTAAATTAATCACAGACTATCTAGTTGCCAGTAAATTTTAGGAAAAAATCTCTATAAAATTTTACATACCTAAGACAATTCACAACTTACTGTACAAAAGATACACACCTCTCCTCTCCTCTCCTCTTCTCCCCACCCTCACCACCCGCACCCCACCCTCGGGA
>NW_010244646.1:4737-15875 GCF_000690775.1 Eurypyga helias | reverse complement strand
AGAGTGTTATAAAGGACAGTCAGTCTTTCTGGATGGAAAAGCAAAAGCAATGAAAGGCTGGTGCACAAGCTTCAGGGGAGCCACAGCATGCTGGGACATGCGGTAAACCATGGAGCTGTAGAGGCCATAAATGAGAAGGCCGAAGTGATCTTTTTATCCCATTTCCAAAAGACCAAAAAACAGTTGGTTCTATTTGCTGAGGACATGCAGGAATAAAAGGTAGAGATTGGGTGCCTAAACACTGATGTCTGGTACCACAGCAGACACCATAAGGTAACTGAGATATCTACTCACATATATGAAACACAGAGGAAATAACCAGGGGCAGAGGAATGTGTCCAGATGAGAGAAAAATCTTTTAGTGACACATGCCTTGCGTTATTGGTAGTTATAGAGCTCCATAAAATAAGACAAAGCTCCTTAGATTTCAATAAGCAGGGCACTCACAGAGGAATAATCATCTGAGAAAGCAGCATATACTTACATTAACTTTGTGCCAAAAGCTAATCCATAATATTGTAGAAGATAATGATTGTTCAAGATGTTAGAAAAATTCTCACGTGTATATGGATTCTTGAAAAAGACCTACGGATTAAGTCAGAATTAACTAAGCCACCGATTATTGGTATGACTGCAACTTTAGTAAAAGATCTGCCAATAATACAACAGAAGGAAAGTGACCTAGTGACCCTACCTGGCAAAATTATTGAAAATTCAGAAATAAAGACGTACACAGAGCAATGAACTGTAGAACTCTCTGATGGGTTTGTTTCAGTATTTTCTTTCGTTAAAGGTATTCCAATATTACAAAAATAAGAAAAAAACTTTGGCTTCCAAAGTGAAGTATAATGGAAAAAGTGGAAAGTTATTTTTACTTAAAGAGAATGCGTGCCTCAGAGTGAACGAAAAAGTTCAACAGATAGAGCTCACTGTCCCACAAATGAATGACTGTTCTCAGAGGATAAATGGTATTCTAGAAACATTGATGTTTGAATATGATCCACCCCATCCAAAGCAACCTGTACCAAGTTTGGCAAACACTCCAACATCTAAGTAGCAACACTTTCTGAAAGTATCATAAAAGAGTGTAAAAATTCCTGAAGAAGTCACCCAATCCTAACTGCAGCACTACCTTCTTAATCAGAATGAACTATGTGTAATGCCTCTAAAAAATAACTTCAAAGTGCGGAAATCTCCTTCCTTACATGCTGTTTAGAAACAGCCCAATATACAGCTTTAGATCTCAAAAGGAAATGTGTAGAAATAAAATGCCAATAATCATCCGGCTTTGGGGTCCTCGGAGAGGTTACAGTGCTCTACAGTTAAACCAAAGAAACAATACTTTAATAACTTACTCTTAGAAATGCCACAAGATTAGTTTTCATGCTGGGATTAAGTACTTAGTGCTTCCTGCTCCCCTGCATTCAAAACTGTATTCAAAAAGCGGTCTTTAAAAAAACCCAACAACCAGCAACTCGATGAATCAAAATTCTATTAAATAACATTTTTCACTTCCTAAGACATCGTTTTGGCAAGCTTCGCTGTATCATTTCATTAGCAGCAGCATTTTTAAAGAAAGAAATGTCACATTAAGTGATAGGACTATAGATTCAAACTGCCTGTGCAGTATTTGCACTATTCTAATTACTTTTGACAGTGGAAAGTATCAAGTTGATGTGCAAAGCATTTCCTGCGTTTAAGATTTAGTTCACTTACCTTTAGATATATAATATCCAGTTTTATACGTGATCTAGGATCCTAACTTCCCTTTACAGTTATTGGACAGCAATAGGGACTCTGAAAGAAAGTTTCACCAACCTCATTGTAGACACAGACCTTAGGAAGAGATGAATTGGACCTAGAAATGCTCGTCTCTTCGCATGGACTGTCAAGGGAAAGAAATTCAGAAATTTCAGCTGTAGAAAACTACTAATAATCCTGAGACTTTGGCTAACTTCATTTGACCTAGAATAATAGAAAAGAAGCATTATTTTTAACCACATTTTGAGGAATCTTTTGCACACCGAAATGACACCTAGGTATTTATGTTAATTGTAGTTTTAAAGGTATATGTAACTTAAATCCACATAGGTACCAAATATATTTTTATGCAATACATATATTATAACAATGATATCATGTAAGTGAAAGAATGGTACATTGTTTATTTGTACTCTTCTTTACTTCCTATGTATTATTTAACTTGGGTTCAAAAAGACAATGGAAAAAAACACAGAATTAACAGCAAGCCTACTACCATTGCAATCTCTTTTTCCTCCTTTTTCTGTTCTTGGTCTTCTTAAATTATAAAATTTCTATGGGAGGAATCTCTTACCAGACGCTTCCTAAACTAAGGGCTAAACCATCTTAAATTACTTCCCATTTGTTGCGTATCAAGAACACAAAAATGTGAAATCACTATGAAACAGCTGCCATGCTATGAAACAGCTGCTAGACAGTAACTTGTTGAAATGTCTAGACCCCTACTTGGCACCCAGAACATACTGCTATAGAAAAGCTATTTATTGAAATAAAAATAATGCAATAGAGCCTGACTTTACTGACAGAAAAAATGCTCACACATTTGGCCCCAAAGAACTACAGAATAGGTTTAAAATCTAAGCTTGGCCTTGTGTAAGTTAAATAGCTACAAAATTATTTTTTCATGTATCTCATTGCAAGGGTTTATTGAGGTTCAAAGGATAATAAGGCCTGGGAAAAATCCTTAGTAGCAAAAGGCGATCTATCTTTACTGAGGCTAATAGTACAGGGGTTACATGTGCAAAAGAAAGATAACAAAATGGGAGATGTAAGAGGGAGCCACTTCATAAGGAAAGAACATATTGTCAATTGACCAGTTCCTTCAGGCATTTTTTCAAATACAGTTGAGTAAAACCCCCTTCTTGATTCAAAGATTTCACTTTAGGTCACTTAACTGTGTTACACCAACGATACACACTATACTTTACACAAACTATGCACGTACCAAACACATACCAACTATAACTGCGTTTCCAGGCAGTGAGAAAGATGCAGAATTATAAGCCTGAGTACACACTAAAAGCAATAGAAGATACCTCCAAATCCACCATTTCTACAACAACACACCAGGTTTTGTAACTATGAAAAATAACCTACTAGACCCTGAAAAGATGGAGGAGGCAGAAACAGAAACATTCACAGATTTGGCTCCATGTGGCAGTAACAGATGTCTAGCCATGTGGCTAGGGAGTGCTCTTAATAAAAGAGTAACTTTCACTTCCCAAAGCTTCAGGAGAGAAATGTGAATATTTTTGGAAAGCACACTGCAAATTTGCAAATATGGTTACTCTCTATGCACTGATAAAGAATTCAACACCTCAAAAGAACACAAGCTTTTTTTCCCAAGGTTTGAAATAATGCAAAGAGAACACACAAAAAAAATCTTTACCAACATGTCAGATGATGATCTGTGGAACTTTGCCAGCAGAAAATTCTGTGGGAAAAACCCTTTACACTCTGTAACAAGAACCATCAAAGCAGCTTAATCTTGAATGGTCAAAACTGGATGCTTTTTAGTCCAAAGATGCTAAACTGCAACAAAGACCAAAATACAATATTCCTGCACAAATCAACTATTATTTAAATAAAGAAATTGAAGAACATATTAAAAAATTAATTTCCAGATGTGGTAATCCTTAAAGGCCATATAAAAATTTCCAGTATCCTACTGATTCTGAAAACCTGAATGCAATCCCTCTCATTTCAATACACCTATAGCAGTCGTTCTGTAAAACGATCAATGAAATGTGTTACAGCACACTGGAAAACAAGATGAGAATGCAGAATGCCTTTTCATTACAGCATATTAACAGAAACGTTAGTTTGGCTTAGATTTATCTTTATCAAGCAAGATGAAATTTCATTAAACTACTTTTGCTGAAGTCAGTGAAAAGAACAATCTGTGAATGAAGAAGGTATATGAATAATTAATGTCATGGCCACTGACTTGGTGAATCCTAGCCAAGAGAATTATTGGATGTAATGGGAGGACTTGCTAACCAAATCAGGACTCTGTTTCCTAAATATGGTATGTACAATAAATAGGAAATGGTCATTGCTGCAACAGCCAAAGATAAATGATAGATAAATGAGAATATAATCAGTATTAAATCAATTTTCCGTATCTGGAAATTAATCCAAATGGTTTGCTGAAGAGCATATGAAGCCTATGACAAACCTGAGTTGAATCCAGAACTCATGAGTTCACAGAACCACCCTCCTTCTCTATTTGCTGAAGGTAATGACTGTATAAATTTGGCCTTCATAGTGTCTATTTTTACAGTAACCATATACAAGAAAACCTAAAATCCACTCAGACTGACTGCTTTCAAGCGTCTTTTGATACTTCAGGTGATCAGTTATCCTACTGTATAGTTCCATTGCCATAAGTGCATGGGTTTGGCATGAAGCATGAAATGCTTCAGGAAAATTGCTGCAATGTACGTGTGGCTGACCCCATCTCACTGGTTTGTACATTATGTAGGAAGAGGAACTTTTTGGTATGGAGAAGTGAAACAATGTAAAAGAAAATCTTGCACAAAAACATAAACAATACTTACACCAGTGAGCTCTATCTGCCTGTTGAAAAAAATCTCCAGAAGCATGCCACTGTTTCAGTCAATAAAATCTAGACTGGATATAAAGATCATCAGAATTGACCTTTATAGATCATTATGACATTGAGACAAGTAAGTAATGCAGGAGGTTCTTTATAACACTGTGAATCAAGGGGGGAAAGCTATTTTTAGTCAGCAATTTTATATTTGGTTTTTCAATTTAAACTACTGGGAATGTGGAGAACTGAAAATATTGCTTTAATATCTCCCCAGCTGTGGACTTTTTCTGATAAGATGGAAAATACTAATATCACCTTATATATATGCAGCTGCCTTTGTCCCAGAGGATCCTAGGACATCGACAAGCTATTCATAGAGAAAAGTATATTCACTCAATCACAGATATCAGATATTAGCCAAGAATACAAAAGCAGTTAGCACAAGAGACTAAACAAGGACATTTTGGGCACTGGTCTCATATGCAAACCCCTGTGCTTACAGCATATGATTAGAAAACCCTTAAAGTCAATAATTACTCTGCAGTTGGATTTGAAATGTAAGTGCAACTAGAAAGGGAACGAAAGTGGACCCTTTTCTGAGATGGTAGAGGATGCAGAAGACAGTATTTCCAGGCAAAGGCTCACGCTTTCTGATCATCTTTGTGGCCTCCTCTGGACTTGCTCCAATCAGTCAATATCCTTCTGATGTTGGGGGCCCCAGAGCTGGACACAGAACTGCAGGTGGGGTCTCACCAGAGCAGAGTAGAGGGGGAGAATCCCTTCTCTTGACCTGCTGGCCACATTTCTCTGGATACAGCCCAGGATACGCTTGGCTTTCTAAGCTGAAAGCACACACTGCTGAGTCATGTGGAGTGTCTCATCAACCAACACCCCCAAGTCCTTCTCCTCAGGGCTGGTCTCAATCCATTTTCCACCCAGCCTGTACTTGTGCATTGCCCCAATTGGCCTTATTGAACTCCATGAGTTTGGCACAGGCCCATCTCTCCAGTCTGTCCAGGTCCCTCTGGATGGCATCCCTTCCCTCCAGTGTGTCGATGGCGCCACACAGCTTGGTGTCATCGCCAAACTTGCTGAGGGTGCACTGGATACCACTGTCCATGTCACTGCTAAAGATGTTAAATGGTGCTGGTCCTAACGCTGACCCCTGAGGAATGCCACTCATCACTAGTGTCCACTCAGACACTGAGCCTTTGACCACAACTCTCTTAAGTGTGACCATCCAGCCAATTCCTTATCCACTGAGTGCTCCACCTGTCAAATCCATACTTCTCCAATTTAGAGACAAGGATGTCATGTGGGACAGTGTCAAACACTTGGCAGAACTCCAGGTAGCTGATGTCAGTTGCTCTTCCCTTATCCACAAACGCTGTAACCCCATTATACAAGGCCACCACATTTGTCAGGCACAGTTTCCCCTTAGTGAAGCCATGTTGGCTGTCACCAATCACTTTCTTATTTTCCATGTGTTTTAGCATAGTTTCCAGGAGGATCTGGTCTGTGATCTTGCCGGGTAGAGAAGGTAGACTCACTGGCCTGTAGTTCCCGAGGTATTCCTCTTTTTTCCTGTTTTTGCAGATGGGCATTACATGTCCCCTTTTCCTGTCAGTGGGAACTTCACTGGACTGCCATGATTTTTTAAATATGATGGATAGTGGCGTAGCAGCTTCATGCACCAGTTGCCTCAGGACCCATGGATGCATCTTGTCAGGTTTTATGGACTTGTGCACCTTCAGGTTCCTTAGATGGTCTTGAACCTGGTCTTCTACAGTGGGCATTTCTTCATTTTTCCAGTCCCTGCCTTTACCTTCTGCGACTTGAGCGATGTGGCTTGAGCACTTGCCAGTGAAGATCAAAGGCAAAAAAATTGTGGACTACCTCAGCCTTTTCCCCATCCTGGGTGACCAAGTCTCCTTCTAGAGACAGACCACATTTTCCCTAGTCTTCCTTTTTTCACCAATGTATCTATAGAAGCTTTTCTTGTTGCCCTTAATGTCCCTGGCCAGGTTTAATTCTACCAGGGCTTTTGCTTTCCTAACCTGATCTCTGGCTCCTCGGACAATCTCTCTGTATTCCTCCCAGGCTATCCGTCCTGGCTTCCATCCTCTGTAGGCTTCCTTTTTGTGTTTGAGTTTGTCCAGGAGCTCCTTCTTCATCTACACAGGCCTCATGGCGTTTTTGTCATACTTGTTCTTTTTCGGGATGCATTGCTCCTGAGCTTGGAGGATGTGATCCTTGAATATTAACCAGCTTTCTTGGGCCCCTCTTCTCTCCAGGACTTCATCCCATGGTTCTCCACCAAGCAGATCCGTGAAGAAGGCCAATGGAGCCATGAAAAGCAGTGTGCTTGCATGCACTATGGACTCAATAATTACATAACACAGACATGTAATAAAATTGGACCAAAAAGCATGAACTTTGTATTACAGATAAAATTTGTCTCTTGAATGCTCCTTTGCCCAGCACCAGTGTTGTGAACAGCTAGGAACTAGCATTCCAAACAGCCCCAGATACACAAAGGTGATTTTGGTCCTTACTGACAGAATCTCATTCCTCTTACTTGAAAGCCAACTACTGTTCTCCCAACTCCCTTTCCACATGTGCTCTGTATCAACACCATCTGCACCAGTACTACTCCAATTCTCCTTATTCTTTCATCTACCCAGTTTTTCCTCAGCCTTTCTTAGCTCTTCCCTTAATCATGGTGTTTTTCACACACCATGCTAATGTCTGTGAGGGCTGCTACAGGATCATCTTCTTTCTCAAGTCTTGTGTTTCCAATAGGAAGAAGGAAGCAGAAAATAAATACCTTTGCTCAAAGGCCAGAGACAGAAATAAGAGGGACTTATTCCCTTCTTTGATCACCACTTTACAGTAGCAGTAGCAGCTTCTAGAGTGTGTACACAAGAGACAAACTGATGTAATTGCTGTTTTCTAGGGAGGACAATGAAAAAGGTGACTAATCATGGGGTTGAAGTTCTTGAAATTCAGCAGTGAAGCTATTGAAAAATTGGCTCAAATCCTGGCCAGTTATTCCTGAGAAAAACATAAAATTTGACAACATCCAGGTAAAATCAGCCTTTGATATCAGTAGCATCAAAAATCCATTGCCTGGATATATACTGTGCATGCAGTTGGTATTTTCAATTTTTGCCTTGAGACCTCGTCAAGGCCAGGTTGGAAATAGCAAGAGGCAGAAGGCAGCAGGTTTGAATGTACTAGTGAGAAAAACACAGCCCTGAGCCCAAGAAGGCTCAGCCATATTCAACCAGGGAGATCAGCAAGAGCAGCTGCTTTGAGGACAACTCTTAACACCCCAGAAATGTCCAGAAGCACCCCAAAGCTATGAAAGGGCTGTCATGGTTTAGATCCAGGCAACAACAAAAGACCAGGTGGCTGCTTGCTCACTCCTCCCCGCTGAGGGAATGGGAGGAGAAAATACAAGGAAAGGTTCATAGACAAGGACAGGGAGGGGTCACTCACCCATTATGGCCCTGGGCAAACCAGATTTGACTTGGGGAAGAAAAATCAATTTAATTAGTAACCAATCAAATCAGAGTAGGGCAATGAGAGACAAAACAAAACAGATCTTAAAAAACTTTCCCTCCCACCTCTCCCTTCTTCCCAGGCTCAGCTTTGCTCATGATTTCTCTGCTTCTTCCCCCAAGTGGTACAGGAGGACCGGGAATGGGGCTGTGGTCAGTTCACCACATGTTGTTTCTGCAGCTCCTTCCCCCTCAGCAGAGAATCCTCACACTCTGCCCCTTCTCCCACAGGAGACAGTTCTCCACGAACTTCTCTGACATGAGTCTTTCCCATAGCTGCAGTTTTCTTCATGAACTGCTCCAGTGTGAGTCCCTTTGACAGGGTGCAGCCTGCTCCTGCATGGGCTTCCCACGGGGTCACAGCCTCCTTCAGGCATCCACATTTTTCTCCTCTAATTTGGTCAGCTACTTACTCTCAATAAAAACTAAATTGACTATGGCTTGTATCTGACCAGCTACTCTTTGAGATAACAGCATAAAACTTACAATATACCGATTAGTAATGCCTGAGATAAAGTTGTGGTCTTATGAGATGGTGGTGTCCAGATTGGAAGGGAAATTCAAGGATTAAGGGTCTATCCTTAGAATACATCTGGTTTGTCTGCTGAAGAGTCAGAGAGCATTCCAACCCTCAGTTTCAGCTTTTAGAAAATGTAGAGTATTTCTCTTAGCTCAAATTCTGTAGGAAAGCCTAGCTTGCTTTTGCTTTTCCCAGCAAGCTGAGGCAAAGTTTCCATTGCTGCTGTTGCTGTTATACATCTGACTGCAGCTGGCCTTGCAAGGAGCACTCATGCTAACCAAAGTTTCCTCTCTGGGAACTGCCGAGTATTAAGCAGAACTTGGTATTCAACTAGGTGTAGTATTTGCTCAGCTCAAACTCAGCTGTCAGCATGCAAACATCAAGAGCCTGCAGAAGGCAAGGAAAGTAAGCAAATGTTGTGTTACTGTTATTTGCACTCTAAATAGAATGAGGATTCTCAAGGTCAGAAAGTTAAGCTTAAATGTTAGATTGTTAAAAAGCATTTTTCTGTTTCTAGATAAAAGGAAGAGAGTGACAGAGTATCATACCTGCTTGCCTGAGTCCCTGACGTGCCTGACCAAATACCCCTTTACAGCCAAATCAAATGGGGCTAAACTTTGCCAGACAAGCCAGATAGCTCAGTCCTCAGAATGCACTTCTGTAGAAGGCAACATAGCAATACATTTTCATTGCTCTACCACCGTACCCCAATACTAATTCTAAAAATAACGACATTCATGTCATTAGAAAACTAAATGGTGAACCCAAAGATAAAAGAAATATAATTAGTTAGGACAGAGTACAAGATCACCCAAGCATAACCTGAAAATACCATCTTGATATAACCAATATAGTGTTGCATTCTATACGAACACATTCTTAAGCAAGTGAGTAACACGAACTCCCATGTCATCTCCTCAGTTGCTAACTCAGAAACCTTGAATGACAACTTAAATGTCAGCACTGTTAATTATTTCTCTACAAGTTATTTCAACAGAATATTAACTTAATGTGCTTGAGTCAAAACAGTAGGCTCGCTCTTAAATCTCTGCAAGATCACAAGTTCCAATTATCCAACCTTCATTTGTCAAACTTAAATGTGACCAAAAGCAGATCCTACAATCTTTATCCCATTTTGTGCCACTGAAAGCCAAAACTGTAGAGATATAATAAACTAGTTTAAATTTCAGATGAAGCAAAACACACAGTTTATTTCCTGTGATTCCTAGAGGCAGTACAAAGTCAAATTTATGCTTTAGAGAGCTTACACTTTTCTGTAACTTGTCTATTTTAACTAGAATACTTCCTAATAAAGCCTTATGTCAGTGTGGCACAATATAGCAACAGAAGCAGCTGTGGCATAACATATGCCACAGTTGAGACCCCACCTGAGTACTGCATCCAGCTGTGGAACCCTCAACATCAGAAGGATATAGACTGATTGGAGTGAGTCCAGAGGAGGCCACGAAGATGCTCAGAGGGCTGGAGCACCTCTGCTATGGGGACAGGCTGAGAGAGTTGGGCTTGTTCAGCCTGGAGAAGAGAAGGCTCTGGGGAGACCTTATTGCATCCTTCCAGTACCTGAAGGGGCTACAAGGAAGCTGGGGGGGACTTTTTACAAGGGTCTGTAGTGACAGGATAAGGGGCAATGGGGTTAAATTGAAAGCAGGGAGATTTAGATTAGATATCAGGAAGAAGTTCTTTCCGGAGAAGGTGGTGAGGCACTGGAACAGGTTGCCCAGAGAAGCTGTGGATGCCCCATCCCTGGAAGTGTTCAAGGCCAGGCTGGATGAGGCTTTGAGCAACCTGGTCTAGTGGAAGGTGTCCCTGCCCATGGCAGGGGGGTTGGAACTAGATGATCTTTAAAGTCCCTTCCAACCCAAACCATTCTGTGATTCTATGATTCTATGATATAGCAACAGACGAAATGCCTGAAGTTAACAGTCTTTTCTCTTTTTTTAATTGCAGACAAGATCACAGACAAAAGGCTATTTCATTTTATAAGCAAAAACAAGTTCACCAAGAAATACTATTGTCTATAGAGCACTAGAAGCCATCTCCACGCTGCTAAGCAATAAAGTATTATTTTTAGGCTCCAGTAGCAATAGTTTCAAAGTAAAGACTATACCATGCTAAAAGATGTTGCAGTACTGCTAAACATTATTATGATTTTCCAGAAAAACGTAAGCAGAAAGCTTTAAAAATGAGATTTTTCTTTTGTGCACACATTATCTAGCATGAGATAGATGAGGTTCAACAAGGCCAAGTGCTGGGTCCTGCCCATGGGCCACAAGAACCCCCTGCAACGCTACAGGCTTGGGGATGAGGGCCTGGAAAGCTTCCCAGCAGAAAAGGGCCTGGGGGTGTTGGTCAACAGCGGCTGAATATGGGCCAGCAGTGTGCCCAGGTGGCCAAGAAGGCCAACGGCATCTTGGCTTGTATCAAAAACAGCGTGGCC
>NW_010244646.1:0-4650 GCF_000690775.1 Eurypyga helias | reverse complement strand
GCTGGAGCGTGTCCAGAGAAGGGAACAGAGCTGGGGAAGGGTCTGGAGCACAAGTCCTGTGAGGAGCAGCTGAGGGAGCAGAGGGTGTTCAGCCTGGAGGAGGCTCAGGGGAGACCTTATCACTCTCTACAACTGCCTGAAAGGAGGGTGCAGAGAGGTGAGGGTTGGTTTCCCCTCCCAAGTGACAAGTGATAGGACAAGAGGAAACAGCCTCAAGTTGCACCAGGGGAGGTTTAGTTTGGATATTAGGAAAATTTTCTTCCCGAAAAGGGTTGTCAGGCATTGAAATAGGCTTCTCAGGGACCCAGGAGGTATTTTAAAAATGTGTGGATGTGTTGCTTAGGGACACAGTCTACTGATGGACTCAGCAGTGTTAGGTTAACAGTTGGACTTGATGATCTTAAAAGTCTTTTACATCCTACACTATTCTGTGATTCTGTGACTTAAATTGTAGGATCATCAAATGGTTTCTGTTGGAAGGGATCTTTAAATATCATCTAGCTCCATGTCTTCTTTCATGGGCAGGGACACTTTCCACTAGACCAGGTTGCTCAAAGCCCCATCCCACAGTTGCTTTTCCCAGTCAAGTGAGGACAGTTATATTTAGTGAAGCTGACTTTGGAAGTGGTCAAGTCAGCATCCCTGGAGGTATTTAAAAGACGTAGATGTGGCACTTAGGGACATAGTTTTGGGTAGACTTGGGTGTTAGGTTAATGGTTGGACCTTATGACCTTAAAAGTATTTTCCAACCTAAATGATTTTATGATTATTTTTTGTCATTATTAAAGAATGACACATTGTAATTGTAACAGCAACAGACATAATGGCACCTTTATCCCCTTTCTGGATTCTCTCAGAGCACTATCCTTATACAGGTTTCCTATTACAGGATAAATTCTTTTAATTCTCCACTTTCGGACTAGGTCCCAGCCTACTGTATGACTTATCAATTGGTTTACCTCAAAAATCTAGCTAAATCCAAGCTCTCTGTTCTTCCCTTCAGTGATCTCATAAGCTGCTTAAGAAAAGAGCAGCTTTCAGTTTAAACTAGAAACAAAATATTTAGAAACAGCACCCTGCCTCTGTGTCTGTATTACTATAGGATTTATCACCTCATGCCAGTAAATTAGTTAGGCACCTTCAGAATCCTCAGGCAGATTTTGTTCCTGTCTAATTTTCACAAACGGAAATCCCTCTTGTAAAGGTTCTTTTTTAAATGTCATTCTTCTCTTACTGCTTATGTTCTTAGGGATTTTTTCACAGGTTTTATTGTCTCTCAGTGACTTCTGCCTATTTGTTGATGGATGGCTTATACTGATCTTTCTTTTTCCTTTCTGTCTGCCACTTGCAACAGAGCTTCTGTAAATTAAGTTGGTATGTTCCTAAACATCCAAACTAGCATACAGAATGTAATTATTAAACTATTATAGAGCTGCTATGAATCCATCAAATAAATATCACTAAACCCATGTGATTTCTATGCTAAAGAAATGAGCATGTTTGTTAGGCGAGCTATACTGAGCCTACTGCATCAAAATGTTCGATCAAATTTGTCATCTGAGATTGAAAGGTAAAGTGTGAATATACCCTGTAAATAAAAATTGTACACAAATGCACTTAGCTTTTACCTACCATTACATATTACACTACAAAAATAACACATTTTGAAGAATTCGAGTGACAAATATCTAGGGAAGATAACCAGTAGGTATACAGTAATGTATCACTTAAATTGCAACTCAATTATGCTACTCCCTTAGTACCACCTGTTTTATTCTGCTCTGGAAATACGCTCTATTGAATTGCATATGATTTGTATATTATTAGAACCATACCAAATTCTCAGAATAATTATTAGACTAAAAGCATTTTGCTTTATCCAGGAGTTCTTTAAATCTCATATTACAATTTGGTGGTGGAATGGGTTTGTTAACAGAACTGGTGTTTCCTCTCTTTCAACAAATGTGTTCAAATAGCTCAACAAGAACTCGTCAACTTCCTGTAAAGCCCACACCAGTGACCAAAGCCACCTTTTATGATGAGAGTCACTTCCAATGGTTCTCTCCAGAACAGGAACACATCTGTGGCATGTACTCCGTTGGTGACAAGATACCTTCAATAACGTGTTGCAATGTGACATACAAGAGAAAAAGCGGGAAACTAAATTCAGAGTTGCAGATATTGAAAGTTCAACGTTTCTCTTTTACACTACTTCTTCCAGTTTTTCTACTGGAGCTGTTCATCTCACCTTGGTGCACACATCCCTGGAGCAGGCTGAGCAAGGCGCATGCGATTGAAGGTATAAAACATTATACCCCCCGGATCACTCTCATTACTGGAAAGTTGTGATTGTGGATATCTTCCAAGCTCATTCCCTTCTTTGTATACAAGTATCAATGTTGTACCTCGTGGTGTTTGCCATTCAGTCATACTCTGTTACATCCCTGCACTGATCTACCCCCTTTTTTTCTGCAGAAATGTGCTTATAGCTTTCCATTAATTTTAATCAATAAGCTGATTTCAAAGTAGTTTCCTTTTATTTGCCGGCTATCATAATTTGTAAAGCATGTTCCTTAAAGTCAACAAGTAAAAGTTTTGGGTCTCATAAGACAACTTTTAGCCAAGAGATGATGTGGATGAGCAAAAGCAAATAGAAAATGTCAACAATTTGATATGGGATTTTTTTTTAATATAGTGAATGAGATATTTAAAGGCACATCAGGGAGTTAGAAACACAACTCTGGCTAATGGCAGTAGGAATTGTCCTTCTAAAAAGCTTTGAAAATATTGATATGCAATTTTTTTTTCCTGTTTCTAAGTTGCCCTCCATCCCAGTTTCTATGTGGGCATGACAGATCAGAGTTAAATTTCTGAATAACTGATTACCACTGAGCCAGGATGAGACAGAGAGGAAATTAAAATACATGCACTGGGAATATGGCCAAAAAGTTCATTTCAGTTGCTGCAGATGAACAAATGGAAATTTGCTGGCAGTTACATTAATAAATATTTCTAGTACATAATACTTCAAATCATTCTAAATTTAAGTATTTAAAATAAAGAATTCTAAATTTCACTATTAAAAAAAATTTTAAAAGTATTTAAATTAGAAGAAATTATATTTGTAACATTTCAGGTATCAGAAATCAAAGTGTGATTTCTACACATTAATTCTATTACAGTAAGTAAATAATGGAGAAAAGTATAATTACAGAAGTGTAATGAAGAAAAATGTTTTCAGGGCTCTGAGTGCAGCAACAGGTCCCGCAACTTGCTCCCCTTCTCCCTGAGCGTTTGGCTGCCTGTCCTCAAGGCCAGCTCTGACACGGTGCAGTCACAACAGGGGTCAAGGCCACTACAAGACAGAGCCATGAGGTGCTGTGCTGGGGGCCTGTGCCCTCAGCTCAGGAGCATCATTTTATCTGAGGGACATGCCCCTGGGCCCTCTCTGAATGATGCTGGAGCTCTGCCTGTGCTCAGCACTGCAGCTCGCTGCTAATTTTGCTGACTTGCCTTCCAAAGTCACCTCAGACCTGGACATCACTATGGCCTGGTCTGGCCATCCCTTGACTGTGGCTGACCGTAGTCACTGTCCCTGTCCTCACTCTTCTGGCTGGGTAATGAGGGACTGTGCTGTGTTGGGGAGAGCACTGCCCTGCACCTCACCATTACCCTCAGCTCTGGGCTCACCCACCTGCTGCTCCTGGTGCTGCCTGACAAATTGAGAACTAAAATATTCCTGGTATATTCCTGAAATTAAATACAGCCATGAAAAAAAGTGTGAGGCAAAAATAAAAACATTTTAGTAATCTTTAACAAAAAAAGTTGTTTGTTATTTTCCAGAGTGAGTAAGCAAACTTTATCAGGAACTTTCCTGAAACTATGCATATATTTTTTTAAACCTTCATTTTAAAAAATATTTTTCATAATTCATGGCTGGCAACAATATTTCTGCTGACACGAAAGCCATCTGCCTGAGCACAGTAGGTAGGAAACAAATGAAATAGATTATTCCTTGGAACTGATATTAAAACTGCAGTTCACTCAGCTAATTTAAGTAAACAGTCTAAGCCAAACAAACTGAAAGCTTGAAATCTAGTGTACATAAATAGACAAGCAGCTCCTGAAAATGCCCCATGCAATTTCAGGACAATAAATACAAAGTGAATTGTACTGTCCCGGTGAAAAAAAAATCCCTGGTGTTTGAAGAGATCTATAAACCCTAAGTCTGGAAGCACAAATTGAAAGTTTGAAACTTTCAAAGTTGAAATAGCTGTGATTTTTCAGAGTGTTCTGCTGTTGAACAAGACAGACTGAAGTCCACAGAAACGTAAGGGGAAGTGTCATCCCAACCTGGGTCGTTTGCACAATAATGTGAAAATCATTTGAAGCCATTTTACAAAAGCATAGCTAGTCATTCAGAAAGAAAAGGGTAATGTTCAGCCTTTTCATTATCTAGTAATAATAGCATTTTAAAGGGGGGGAAAAAAAGGAAAATAAAACCGAAACACCCTGCCTACTGATTTCTTAAATTATGTTAAAGCAACAGTAAATGTTCCTTGTCCCGGGTGACATTTACTGAGCCGAAATTCACCCCAGCTTCCCTCAAGACGACGGGAAGCTGCTGGAGGGACGCAGGGCCCTGCGGAA
>NW_010244645.1:593-873 GCF_000690775.1 Eurypyga helias | reverse complement strand
ACATTATATTGTTAGTCTTTTGCTTCTTTTTAAGCAGTGAAAGGATTAGATGGGGGGGGGATGCAGGAGCCTGTTCCTTGGCTTTCTGACACGATGTACACTGAGCTCTGGCTGTGCCCTTTCCATCAAGTCTGTGTCACCCAGGTGTTGAGCTGTGAGCAAATGGTTCATAAAACCTCTATTCTTAGGTACTCATTGACTTACTGTGTGACCCCATGCACCTCCTTTCCCTTACTTTTTCCCATGCTCTTTTATCTATCTTCCCTATTGAGGCTGCCAA
>NW_010244645.1:0-218 GCF_000690775.1 Eurypyga helias | reverse complement strand
TCCTGGGCTGTATCAGGAGAAGTGTGGCCAGCAGGTCGAGGGAGGGGATTCTCCCCCTCTACTCTGTTCTAGTGAGAGCCCACCTCTGCTGCGTCCAGCTGTGGAGCCCTCATATTTACCATATTTATCTCAAAGCAAGGAGCGGAAACATAAATTTTTTCTGGTAATACTTGTCATCTAAAAGTATGTTTACAACAATATCCCATGTAAATTTTCTA
>NW_010244644.1:0-2196 GCF_000690775.1 Eurypyga helias | reverse complement strand
CTCCCGCAAGCAGCGGGGTGTCGCCGGGGCTCCCCCCGACGCATGGCCACCGTTCAAGGGCAGGTGAAGGCCGCGGGCAGGCAGAGGAGCGAGGGGGATGAGGGCAGTGCTGCAGACACTCAGCCTGGCTCCGAGCGGGGTAGCCGGGCTGTGACACCGCCGGGAGCAGGGCGACAGCCCCGGGGGGGTGGAGGGAGGACCCAGTGTTTCACCCAGAGACGAGGCGCCTCTTACCCGTTCTTCTTCGGCAGATAGGCCTCCATCTCAAAGAAAACGTTCTGCCTCTCTTTTATTAGGCTCTGGGTCTCTTGGACGGACTCTTCCTGTTCGGGACTCAGGTGGGGTTTGCATCTGGGGAGGAAACAGGCATCAGGATAGCCTCCGTAACACCATCGGCACGTGCTGGCACCTGGTACAGGACTGCCCTTGGACAAGGACACCCCAAGGACAGGGAAGGCGGACGGGAGGCCAGTCCGTGACTCCCTCGGCAGGCTGGGATGTTGCTCAAGGAAAGGAAGCAGGCATGAGAGCGAGATGAGGCCACACAGGTCTTCTCAAGGAAGGATGGAGAGAGCTTTCTGCGCGATGGGGGCAGTTCAGGTTACCTGCAAAGCCCTCACTGGCTCTGAACCGCAAAGGAGGCTCAAACCGGGGCAAGGAGAGGGAAGCTGGGGAAGGTCGGCCTGAGGGCACCGCAGCACTTGGCCGTCAGCGAGGCTGCAGGCACGTTTGTAGTGGAGACAGAGCCACGGGGTGAGTTCCGTAGCCCCATCCTTGCTGCTCTCCCATCCCACCCCGTGCCGTCGCAGGACACCAACTTACTTCTTGAGGGACAGCGACAGCTCCTTCAACCGCTTCTTCTGCCGTGCGATGGAGCTGGAGATCCCGTCCTGGAGCTTGGTTAGCTCCTCCAGTTTCTGCTTGTACAGCTTGTGATTATCCTGGGGAGGAGAGACGGGCGAGGATTACAGCTGCCAGCCGTCCCGGGGTCCCCTGATGCATCTGGAACCAACCTGTCTCCACCTTCACCTGCGGCTGGCTGGGTAAGGCGAGAGGTGGCTGCAGGCAGCCAGGCATGTTTTGGGACAGACCTGCAGCTGTTCCCAGCTTCCATGGGGGCAGCAGCAGCCTCTGGGGATGCCCATCCCCAATCCCAAGGAAGTTATCTACGGGTGCAAGCACATGCCCATGGCACAGCCTGGTCCTGCCCTTGCACACCCAGCTGCTGGCCGTGCAAGTCCGGCCAGCAACACGGTCTCACTGCGGGGATGCTCCCGTGGTTGGGAAACCATGGACTGTGGCACAGGGAATAGGAAAGACTCCGGGGAAAAAGCACTGCTGGGGCCAGGGCTGCAGCCGAGCGCCACAGCCACCCGAGAACGGTGGCTTTGGCTGCTGGGACAGGACGAGCTGCTCCCTCTGCCTGGAGGTTTGTGCAGCTCCTGCCCCAACTCCTGGCTCGGGGGCTCCATCCCAAGCACCCCCCAGGGAAGCTGGAAGGAGCCCATCAATGGGACGGGCTTGCCGCTGGCTGTGGCCAACTGCCCGGCTCCTCGTGCGGTGGTAACCCAACCGCACCTGGGTACGGCTAGATGCCATTCTTCCGCTATATTTAGAAAGGAAAGGAGAGAGCATGCAGGATCAATGCTCCTTCTTCCCAGGTCAGCTGGAAAACAGCCTCACCTCGACCACGGGCAGCCTGAACGCCACCTCCGCCACGGAATTTAACACTGCTCGCCGCAACCCTTGGACTAGACCTTGACGCACACCCGTTTCAGCCTCCACAGCTCTTATCGAGCACTTTATCAGCAGATCTTAGAGCTGTTCCCGAGGGAGAAAGGTGAAACCGAGACGCAGAGGAGGGAAACAACTCCTTCTCCCTCCAGTGACAAGCAGCAGCAGAATGGGAACAGATCCTGGATAGCCCGGCTCCCCCAGCAATGATTTATGGCCCGGATCTCTCCCGGGACGTTCCCTCCACCATCAAGCTTTCCTGCTCCCCTCCGCAGTCACCTCCCCCTCTTGCTCTGGAGTTAACCGAGACCAAGCGACTTTCGTGACAGCTCCTTTAGCCAGGCCGGTCCCGGTCCCGCTGCTCCACACACCCTCCGAGCACCTTGCTCGGACACAGCCTGGAGCGGGAGCCGCCCCAGGAGGCGGCTGCCAAAGGAAAGGGCCGTCGCGGTGCGCGGGCCG
>NW_010244643.1:0-6846 GCF_000690775.1 Eurypyga helias | reverse complement strand
AATACAGTGTATATTTTTATATATTATAAATCTATAAAGCTCACAAAGTCCAGTCTCAACCCTGCTAAGCAGCTTTTCTAAGGCTGCTGCCTGGGTTCAAGGCAGAAAACCCCAGCACGTGGCACTGGGGGCACCGTGAGTTGCTGTAGAGAGAAATTTGGGGTGGGAGAAGTGATTTACACTTGGTGTGAAAGTGAGGGGGGTTTGGTGTGTATTTTACAGGGGAAATTGGAACAGAACGGGATGAAATGGAGTATTTTCATGCTGGTTGGAAACCACAGGTGCAATTGTTTTAGGTGTTGAATACTCAGACCCGGGAGCATCCCCAGGACGCGGCGCTGGGTCCGTGACGCCTCGGATGGGTCCTGGCCGGGTCCCAGCCCACGGTGGGTGCAGCCGGGCACGGTTCACCTTGGAGCCAGAACATTAAACAGCGTTCTGGGCCGAGAGGGGCACTTGGCATTGTGCTGTGGGGGGAAAAGCAGCTCAGGGGAAGCAAACAGCCCCCAGTGCTCCTGATTACGAGGTTCTGTTGACTTTTCCCCCTGTCCCTGCAGCAGGACGTGAGCTTTTGCTTTGTTGCTTGTGCTTTTTGCCCTGCATGGAGGTTTTCACCTCGAGGAAAAAAATAAAGAAGGGAGATTTGATAGGTTTTGCTCCCCTAAATGCAGTTTGAAAGCAGTTTAAAAGTGGGTTTTATTGCACAACTGCAGGTAAAACCATGCAGGGACATGTCCCCGGTGAGTGAGAGCACGAGAGGGGAGCAAGGACAGGCTGCACATCCCGAAGCTGGACTGCTCCTGACTTCTTCAATTTACATTTTAAATCAAGGAGAGCATGCTCTTGCAATGGGGGTGTCCTCCTATTTATGGCAGAATTTAGTGACTTCCCACTAAATTGCCACCTCCTGTAGTTTAAAGCCACCCGGAGACTGGTAATTCCCACCAGCAGCTCTGCCCCCAGGGCCACGGAGTCCCCCCAAAATGGGAATTGAGGACGGTAAGAAGATGCTTAGTTGGTTTATATATTTTTGTTGTTGTTTTTTCTGCTGTGAGAAAATAATTTGCAATATTTTCCACTGGGAGATAACTAAAAATCAAGCAAACCTTCCCCCGGTAGCCCCTCGCGCATTTCCAAATCGTGGGAAAGCCAGAAGCCACTAAGGCAGTTTAATAAGAGAAACCCAAACCATGAAACTGTATCTTTTTAAACACTGTTATGAAATATTGTGCTCTTTTCCTGACTTTTTCCCCCCTTTTTGTGTTGCTGTGGGTGCTCTTTCTATGTGGCAACCCGTGGCATCCCCCGAGCCCTTGTGCCATGGTCCCCAGTGCCAAGCGATGGGCACCATTAGCCCAGCAGCCTGGGCAGATGCAGCCCCCCCACTGCTGGGTTATTCTCTTGTAAATGAAAACTTCTGATGTGTAAAAAAAAAAAAAGAAAAAAATTAATAAAATCAACACAGTCATTGCAATGTTTTATTTTCACCGAATTTACAATAATATTTTGGGGGTGAAATTAGCGCAGGGAAGCTTTCAGCCAGCATCACATGCCAAATCTGAATTTCTCTCCGCGGTAACAGCCCCTGCCACAGCCATACATCTGGTGGCCTTTTGGGAAAGAAACAGCTGCTGCTACAGCACCAAAATCCACCCAAACCTATTGAACGGGGAGGGCCCTGAACCCCGAGGGCTTTTCCAGGAGCAGCTCTGAGCACACTCAAACCCCAAAAACGAGCTTTGCCTTTAAGCACTGCTTCTGCTTGAAAGGAAATCAGTCCAGGGGAGGGAGAGGGAGGGTAGGGGTGTGGGGGGGTGTGTTTTGCTGTAAATACTGCTCCTTTTTATTTCTTTTTATTTAATATTGCCAGGGGGTGCTGTGGGAAGCAGGAGGGAAGCTCAAGTGACACACGATTTTTCCACAAGATGTTTTTAAGACGGCAACTGAAAGCACGTATCCCAGAGAACTTTTAATGCATTTAATCACCTTTAATATCCCGTTCGCCTCCCAAACTCCCAAACCTCATACAGTGCCTGAACCTCAGGCAGATGCTGAGGCTGGAAAACATTTTTCTACGTCCCAAAGACCCACATCTGGCACGACGTGGCTCCAGCCAGCTGCTCCAGCCAGCCCTGCCCAACACATTGCATTGCTGGAACTTGAGGGAAACCCATTCCTGAATTCCCCACAGCTCCTTGATATCGATTCCTTTCAAATGCCAGCTAGATTAGACCATCCATCACCAGCTTCAAGTGCTGCTTCCAGGAAAAAAACAGGCTGATAAGACACGATCAGGCAATATCACGATGAGAATTATCCTTACAGTAATGGTTTATCCAGTAGGAATTGCAGGGAAACTGCTAAAACTCCCCACAAAAGGAAGTTTCTGCCCCTCCGATTTTTGCCTTTCTTAGTGCATGACTGCAAAGTGTGAAAATAATTAAAGTCAGGTCTCCACAGCCCCCGATCGCTGATATGATGCTGCTCAGCTTCACGTCCCAAATTGTACCGTGTGCTAGGACAGAGGGCACCGGAGCCGCGCTGGGCTGCCAGGTGCTCGGCAGCTTCTTTCACTCTTCCTAAAACACATCACCCTTGATTTTTTACTGTATAAAAAAAAGGATGGGGATGAAATCTAGCTGACAGCATCCATCACAGGCAAGGGATTTTTGAAGGGTCCAGCTCTGGGCTGGGGCAGAGTTTTGCTAAGCTGCATGTGGGAGCAGCTTGGCCTGACGGTGCCTCAGTTTCCCCATATAGCTTATATAGCTTACAACACCACTGTCTCTTGGAAAAGCACTTTTAAGGTGGCCTGGGGCTATGCAGGCACCCGACAGCCATGGGAGAGGGCAAGAAATGGGTGTTGAGTGCTCATGGATGGAGAACCAGGAACAGCACCCTAAAAATCAATGTTCTTGAAGTCGATGGAGCAGCGGTAGCGGCCGTCGAGGAACCTGGAGCATATGAAGTTGGGCAAACACGGGCAGGTGTGGTGCTGGCGCTTTCCGAAGAAAGGGACCTGCAGAGAGATCCAGAAGGGATGCAGGAGAGAGAAGGACATCAGGGCTCAGCCACAACCGAAAAAGCCACCAAATGGGATCAAAGCTCTAGGAAAATCTCTGGCTCTTCTCAGAGGTTTAATGGGGATATGCCTGAAATTAATTTTTGATCCCTCTGAAGCCCTTCACTTGTGCGAGCAGAAGGCACAACATCATTCAATCTTGCTGCCAGCGTGCAAAATCGATACGGGAGCATGGAGCGGGACATTCCCCCTGAGGATGCAGTGCTGCTGCTAAATCCTTAGGGAAGAGGGATCACAGCAGCATCCCGCTTCGGGCTAATCCCAGTGCACTGGGATTTCTTACCGGGCAGAAGTGATAGCATGAACTCGGCTTCTCCATGCTTGGCAGAGCTCTTACGACTCGATTTGGAACAGCGGGGCGTGCGCTTGCCTTTAAATGAATGGGCTGGGTGGCTCAGTCCCAGCTCCGAGTCGGGGTCTGCAGCACCCATGGGGCACCCCCAGGGTTTAAGGTGGCAGGAACCAGCACGAGTTCGCCCAAAATACTTTAGGGGTTGAAAGAAGCTGGAACACACCAGCTCAGGGATCACCACAATGCTGCTCGGAGCCTCATCCCAAATCTCTCCCAGCCCCCCAGCACTGACCCCCTTCTCTATCCCAGGGCTTTAAGGGAGTTTTTCTCCCACGTGAGGAGCTCGGTGCCCTTTTCCCAGTCCTTGTCCCACCCCTCCCAGCCCCACTGGGTATCCCCACGCCGGTACCTTGTGACTGAAGGGGTGGCACTCGTCCCCCTCCTGCCCCAGGGGGGTGCACATCCGCAGCCCCCGCAGCCAGAGGCTGATGGCACAGCAGGTCCCGCTGCCGCACTGCGGGTCCCGCTCGCAGGCCTGGGGAGAGGGATGATGTTGGGTTAGTGGGACCAGCCTGGGAAAGCACCTCTACCCCTCATTTGGGGGGTGTGGAGGAGGGCAGTGGAGAAAGCAGCCCACGCCAAGCTGCTGGGTGTAACCCCTTAATGGGGATTTAAGGGGGAGGGGGTGGTTGTTCCCAGCTCTCCCATTTTGGGTTAAGCTGGGGAGGTTTGGGGGGAGGGCACAAGTTGGGCTGGGGGCTATGGGGTTGGGAAATCCTTCATGCACGCAGAAACTGGAGGGACAGAGGAAAACTTTGCAGCTGCCCAACTTCAAAGCAGCATCGGTGCCAAGTCAGAGCAGCAGCGTCTGTGCCATCGCAGCCAGGACATCGACTCTGTCCAGGTCCTCTGGTGTGTACACACATCGCCCGTCTGAGCCTGTAAAACCTCCTAAATAATGCAAATACTTTTTGTTGTTGTTAGGAGGGAGCAGAATAATGCCACCAACTTGTCCTTGCCATGGAAAATGGTCAGTCTCCCCCCGGGATGGGGAAACTGAGGCAGGGATGCCAATGCTGCACCAGCTCACCACCATGCCAGGAAGCCCATGAGGATGCTGGGAAGAGGTGGACAAGGGCACCTCTAGCACCAAGCGAGTCCCATTTTGCCCCCCAGACTGTGTTGACCATCGCTAGAGCAACTCATCACACCCCTGGCCCATTTTTCTAACGTGGGGTTGGTAGCAAAAGACCTGATGGGGCTCATCCAAACCCTCCCTGGGGTCACCCCCTTCTCAGGGCTCCTCCAAGCATCCCTGCAAGGTGGGAGATCCCTAAATAAAGACCTGTCTGAGCATGTTTAAAAGCCACCATGTAAGGTTTTACAGCACTGAGCCCGTTGTTCCCCGGTGTCGGTGGGGATGACAGAGGAAAAGTTTCTAACGTGGGGTTGGTAGCAAAAGACCTGATGGGGCTCATCCAAACCCTCCCTGGGGTCACCCCCTTCTCAGGGCTCCTCCAAGCATCCCTGCAAGGTGGGAAATCCCTAAATAAGGACCTGTCCCTTTGGGCACCAGCATGTTTAAAAGCCACCATGCAAAGTTTTACCCCACTGAGCCCATTATTCCCCAGTGTCGGTGGGGATGAGGGAGGAAAAGGGAGAAAATTCCCTCCCCAGCCTTGAACCTCCCTCCCACGATCTCCCAGCCACCAGCACATCGCTGGTACAGCCAAAGAGGTATCGATATTCCAACTGGGGAAAAAACCACCAGGGCAATGGATAGAGCAGGGTAATTTTGGGGTGCAGCTCTCTTGCAGGGAGGGCAATAAGGAGGTTTTGCAGAGCCTGCTCTTTCCTGAGGGGAACCCAATTGTCAACAAACATCCAAAATACCTTGTGACACCCAGATACTGTTAAAAATCAGCTCGTGGCAATGATGGACTTTCGCCTGCAAACTCAGGGGGGGCTGAGGGGGGCTGCAGGTGTCTGTGGGGCTTGGGGAGATCCAGCTGAAAAAAAAACCCCACAGGCTTGAAAGAAATTGGTGTGATTATAATGGTGTCTGGGAAAAGAGGAGCCAAGAGCCACTTGAAGTCAACTACAAAATTCCCATCGGTTGGGAGGGGAGGCAGACAGGATGCAAACCCTTCATCTCGGTTCTAAACAGATTTTTCACTGCCAGGGGAAAAAAAAAAAGGGGAAGAGGGGGGAGGGGGAATTCAGACAAGCCCAGCTGAAACCAGCATCTGGACTCCTGCAGCACCACAAAAGCCTGGCTTCTCTCCCCAAAACTTGCTGCTCCTCTTTAGCATCACCCTTGCCCCAGCTCCGGAGTACGGAGCTCTGGGACATGCTGAGTCCCAGCAGCCCATTGAGAGAGTGGGGCAAGCACCGTACCTCTCCGGTGCATCCCAACATTACCCCCTCTTTTAATTATTTCTCTTCATTTCAGAGGGAGAAAGACAGGCTGGGGTGCTCGAGCCCTTGTTCCACTTGGGAACGTGCTCTGGGGGATGCCCATAAAGATGTATTATGTTTTCCCTGCTGGAAAACTTCCTAAAAGCCGCCGTTTCCCTGTGTGCCAGGTCTGACACGGGGCTGGGAAGAGAAGCAGAAAGAGCAGCTCACCGGCCTGACTGCACTCACGTGGGCTGGGACCGGCTGTGGGAACAGCATCCATGCATCGGAAAATGAGTAATAAATTGAGAAAAACCAAACCCAACAAAAAAAGGTACGGGGCGAGCGATTCCTGCCTTATTTCCCAAAATCATAATTATAATTAAAAAATAAACCTCCCAGGTTGGGGATGGGGTGGCACTTACCCCGGTGATGACGGCGCAGGGGCAGGAGGTGATGAGCAGGAGCAAGCAGAGGGTTTGCAGGAGCCGGCCCATGGTGCCGGGGCAGGAGCCGTCTCCCTGTGCCAGCGAGGTCTGCAGCAGCCCCGCACCTCCCACCCTATATAACCCCTTCCAGCTCCGCCACCGTGGGCTTTTTTCCTTCCCTCTGATGACCTCAGAATAAGCAGATGAGACCTGAATCTCTAATGGTATAAAAGAAATATTAATAAACCACCAAGGAAAGGGAAAAAAAACCCACCTCTCCCACTCACACCCACGTCCAAGGGTTATTTTTCAGCTAAGACAACACAGCTGGATTTTCCAAGTACACCTCTATATCCATATTTATCCCTGACGGATGTAGTTAAAAGGTGAATTAAGAATTTGTGATTATTTAGCTGAAAGAAAACACAAGAATCAAGTTAGCTGGGAACTTCTCGGCTCGTAAGAGCACAGTGTGGAATAATGGGGCGCTGTGATAAATATCCTGTAGAAATAGAGATTTGGCTGCATTTATTTGTGAGGATAAAAGAAGGCAGAGAGGGAATGAGATCTTTTTCAGTAATGAGGATGTGTTTGTATTTGAATTTAATGCGTAAATATGTTGATTCATGGTTTGAAGTATATCCCCC
>NW_010244642.1:309-9314 GCF_000690775.1 Eurypyga helias | reverse complement strand
CGCTGCTCGCCGCCTCTCGACGGCTGAAACTTGCCCGGCAGACGTTTCCGCCCGGGCGGGATGTCCTTCGTGCCGGGCTGCGCGGCTCTGCCCTCAGCGTTTCCCTGAGGTGTGCAGGAGGACACCGAGCTGCAGCCCGAGGGCCAGGCGGGAATATGCTTCCCTGAAGGAGCCCGGGCCGAAGTGCCGTCAGGTGAAGAGGCTGGGCCCGATGAAAATACCCATCGTGTTGTGCAGATGGCATCGGTACAACGGCAACAGGTGACATTAGATCCTCCTCATTTTCTTCCCTGTAAGGTTTTGAACCGTGTTTTTCCAAAATAAATGCCTTTGTGGCGAGGAGGAATAATTGAAGTAGTTCATATTTAATATAAAATGCCCCTGCAGATTCAGCAAAGGAGGTGAGCATTGCACATTTACAACACCTCATCTTCACTGAGGAGTTCCGTTTGGCCGGGGTACCTCGGCACGCTTGAGTCACTGATGGGCATTTGATCCCGAAGATCAGGCTAGGGCTAGTCTGAAGGAAAACGTGAACATGTGTAAAATGCAGACATCAGGTCCTAGGTACTGACTCTTGCTTCTGCAGATCTGCTCCTGTTGGGCTACTAAAGCAGGTATTGCCAGAGGAAGATAGGAAGACTATAGCTCAATTAACACTAATAATGAAGAGAGGCATTTGACAACTAGCAAGCAGCAGTCAGCCTTTCTAGGTGAAGCCTAGAGGCAAATATGCCATACACTTTTCTTAAAATGCCCTAACGGCAACCCCAGTCTGTTCAGTGTGCCTTCTAAGGATCTCTTGCTGAAGCTGGTGTTTGTATCAAAGTAAATGCTAACTGGGTGAGAAAATGCTGGAGATGCTCGTCAGTTGACAAGGGGAGGTGTGTATGCAGTGTGCAGAAACACTTGGATCTTTGTTGCTTATTCTAGTATCTGTTAAATATAAAATACACAAGCAGCCCTCGGAAGGAGAGCTAGAACCAAGTTTTCTTCATTCTGGCTGCTAGACAGTCTCATTCTTTCCCTTACTTCATTCCAGAGCTTGATTAATCTTTAATTACTTGCTGTAAGTGGTCCAGCCTCACTTGGCCGGAGTGGGTATTCTTTAACCCATGTTAGGGCTCAGTTCCTCCCTCCTCATACCACAGAGCTTGGTGACAAAAGTACTCTCCCAAAACAGGCCTGGATTTACTAGGAGCAGACCAAGAGCATTTTAGCTTTTCCCAATCTTGATGCAGGAGGTTTAGGACAGCCAGCAGTCCCATTGGAGCACACAGGTGGCTGCTGTTCATGCACAAACAGGCCATGGTGTGCCATCACCATAAATCCAGCGTGCACCCCCATCTGCCAAGAAGGTTACAGCGGATAGCCTGCCGCAGGGGTGATGGGCCCTCTGAGACAGTAAACCTTCTCCACTGGCCTCCTCCTGAAGTTCAGTCATTGTTCGTGTTTAACAGGCATGCTGTGAGAATGCATGGGATGCGCTCCTCTGGTGAACCAGCTTAAGGGATGCCCCGCTTGTGCATACCATGAAGCACTGGAGAAGACTCTCAGCAGCTCATTTCTTGGAGACAAGGTGCCTCAGGTGTTTTCAGACAAGACTGTATTTTTTTTTCTTTAGGTGCCTAGAAGATGGTGAAATACTAGCTTCTCCAGTTAGGTACTGACCTTTATATAGAGTAACAGGTGGTAGCTGAATGGGAATTTTAGGAACCTAAATTTGCACTGAGGCACTTAAGGCTTTCTAGGTCCCAACTCAAAGCCTTCTCTTAGCTGCTTCTACACAGTCACACTTCAGGTGTTACACACTTATCCTGTACGTTTCATTATTGTGCGCTAACACATTATTTTCCACATGCCAGCCTACTTGCAGGGAATGGTTTAAAGATCATTCCCAGTTTGTGGTCCAAGTTTATCAAATAATGTTAAGTCTATGTTACTACTTAATTAACAGAGTCCTCTAGAGGTAGTTTGTGTGAGTGATGGTTTTATGAAACTGTCATGAAAATATGATTTGTTGTTCTACAAGGGTTTTCCATATTCTCTTGACACTGTGCAATGATGAATATGGGTGGTTTTGGTAGAATTCTGGAAAAAGGAAGGGGAAGAACTGAGATAGAATTCTAAGATGTAGAAAGATTTTTTATGGAAAGCTGGTGAGAAGAACTAAGGAAGAATTAAGATGGGATGAGGAAAGGGGGTTGAAGTGTGGGATGTATTGATGGGAGCGAGGTATTTGTGAGGCTTATAGAGGGTACCTGCAACTGGAGAACACGAAAAGGAGAACACCTGGGTAGCAGGGGTGTCAGGGCACAGTGTGGGCTAGCTGCCCCCCATGGGGTGTCCTGGCAGAGTCCAGGAGTCAGGACCCATCCCATGACCCACCCAGGAGCAGGGCAGCCAGGGCAGCACTGGGGCAGCCCCAGCCCTGGGCATCAGGCACCTCCCTGGGGACAAGGATGGGCCGAAGCTTTGTGGGGCCTGTGGTGGTGCAGGCCAGGGCTGTGGGGAGTGGAGACTGGCCCTTCTGCAGTGTCGCTGGGGCAGGGGCTGATGGCCCTGGGGCCTGACACGGTGTCCTGGGCCCTGGGCAGGTGGGGGGTGGCAGGGCAGGGACAGCCAGGCCTGGCACAGCCCGTGGGGCCCTGAGGCAATGCTTCAAGTGAAAAAATCATCTGTGTGTTTTGTGGAATGGAGGAAGATACCAGACATGTTCTACAAGATGTTTTAATTTGAGAGGGCAGTGGAAAAACTGCCCTGGGAACTGAGAAACAGACTCTTCAGTAATCTTTCTCCCACAGCCTTCTCAGAGTGGTGCATACCAGTAATCATTAACTGTGGTGGAAAGTTGACGTGAGCAGCATGCTACAGGTATAATAATGAGTCTAGCCAGATTCCCAGCTTATTTAATCTTTCCTTCCTGCCAACTGCCTCCATGACACATTTTCCAATTTTAATGCCTATAATACTTCCATCTGGTCAATCTTTGCATTATGTAGTTTACCTAAGGAAACTTCTTAAATATACATTTATCACAGGAAAACAAAACATTTAAAAGAAAAGAAAGGTAGGGAGAGCCACTCACCTGTTTCCTCTGTGCCATCTTCTTCATTCCAACACACACCACCAGCTGTGATCAAGCAGCTTGAAGAGACACTGCCCCACGTAGCTTAACAAATTCCATTTTCAAGTTTGGGTACTTCAGACTTTTCTCCAACTAAATCTTATCTTCTTCAAATAAAACAACTTCTCTTAAAGGTTTGTCTTCATGTAATGAGTCTATCTGGATTTTACTGAGCCGGCCGCATAGTTAATTCATCTTCCTTTCTTCCAAACACGGAGGGAGTTCAGCATTACTCTAAAGAGATGTCTGCAAACATGCTGATTGTGAGTTTCATCTACTTTACACGTAGGTATTACTGTCCTAGCATCCTGTCTGTCTTATCTGTGGCGAACACCTAAGGCACATGCTGAGAACAGCATCTTGAAGCTTTTTCACTTCTTCTTGGATGAGTGTAACCTGAAACTGCTGTCTCATTTCTGATGACTTTTTGCCTTCCTGTTAACTTCTTTCCCAGGATGTGAGGTAACTGCAGGCACCATAGTTTTAGCACAGGGATACTTTCCTGACTGTTAAAACCCCTTTCTTGACCTGTCATGATTTACACATGGCCAAGCATTTCAGAGCGCACACTCTGTACCTCTGTACGATGAGGTGAGGGAAGGCTGCAAGGAGGACCTCAGGCAGGATGACTGCAATTCCCCTTGGCTCTGTTCATTCTTTTGCCAAATGGTGTTTGACCAGGAGCCTCTGTAGATACCCAGCAGAGCAACTCAAGCAATGTCAGCTGCAGCCTGGCTCACTGTCTGCTATAACTGCAGTCAGAATACCCCAGAGCCTGTTGAGGTTGGGATGCAGCGCTGACGGAGGAATCATCTGCGCCAGGCAGGGCAGATATCCCTCTTCCAAGCCATGGGGTTCACCCACTGAGCTCCACTCAGTTCTGGAGTTTACACTCTGAAAAGACAACCACTGTCCATCAGCTGAGCCATGTGGTATTTGACTTTTCTGTATTTAGAAACTGCTGATGTGACACTAGCAACAGGTCATTGAACACTGAAACTGAACTGAGGCCGTAGTTTATAACACCTAGCAACCTCTACGTGGATTTTTAATCTCATGCATTAGATATCTGTTCTTTTTCTAGCAGCTAAGTTAAAGTTTTACACCGAATGGGACACAGCAATTTCTGTAGGCAAGAAATAAACCGTGGCAAAGAAATAAAAGGAAAACGAAGCACCGCTTCTCAGCCCAGGAACCTCAGCCAAGAAGCATACAAGGGCAATCTGGTTTTCCTTCCCCCCCTTTTTTTAATGTTGTCAATACTGATACACAAAATCTAAGGGCATGCTGCAAGACTTTGTGCCCTTTTAGGACTTTTCAGAATCTTGGATTCATCAAGACTCTTAATTTCTGAAAACACGGAGATGAAGAGTTAATCAACACAGAGGCCGTTCTGCAGGATGTACACAAACTCTTTGTTGTCTTCCTTGCGTTGGGCTTGTCTGGAGATTGCTGTATGGAATGACAAGAAGTGATGAGCTGGAGCAACCCTGTGAGTGTGGGGAGAGGCAATATATATTTAGAGATGATTTCTGCTTGGCCTCTGGATACCCGGTTCTAGGAGAGATGCAGGATGCCTTGTTTCCTCGGGCCATCATCTCTGCAAGGTGAATTCTGTCGCCTTCTGGACTGTTTGTCAGAACTTAGAATCATAGACTCATAGAATCACAGAATGGTTTGGGTTGGAAGGGACCTTGAAGACCATCTAGTTCCAACCCCCCTGCCATGGGCAGGGACCCCTCCACTAGACCAGGTTGCTCAAAGCCTCATCCAGCCTGGCCTTGAACACTTCCAGGGATGGGGCATCCACAGCTTCTCTGGGCAACCTGTTCCAGTGCCTCACCACCCTCTCCGTGAAGAACTTCTTCCTGATATCCAATCTAACCCTCCCCACTTTCAATTTAACCCCATTCCCCCTTGTCCTGTCACTACAGGCCCTTGTAAAAAGCCCCCCCCAGCTTCCTTGTAGCCCCTTCAGGTACTGGAAGGCTGCAATAAGGTCTCCCCAGAGACCTTAGAGGGTACGTGGCAGAGTACTTTGTCAGTGATATTTTTCACATTTTTTAAAACTGAGAAACAAAACAGCTTGCAGGTATCATGTAGGTTTGAAACTCGCAATTGAGCTGAGAAAAATATTTGTAAGAAATGATAGGTATACCAAAACCAGTTTCAGGGAAATTAAAATGAGTTATAAAAATATAGGCTGAAATTCATAAATTGCTTCAATTAAAAAACGAAAATTCATTAATGTCAACATTTTCCATAGATTTTTAAAACAGAATGGTTTCTTTCAGAAATAAGAGAATATTTTAAAGCGAAGTGTTGTGACTGTGATTTCAGAGTAGCGTTGTCATTTTAAAATGATGTATGCCTTAAAAAATGACAGTAAATGCTTTAAAACGGGTGTGCTTTCATAATAAATGTAATATTTTGCTTTCTGTCAGGACTCACTCATCCCAACAAAAGTGAGTTTTTCTCGTAAATCAAAATACTTGAAAAAAAATTCCTGTTTGAATTGTTTAAAGTTTAAGTTAGGTTTGAATTTGAACTGTTTCTGGATTTTTTCTGGTCCAGACAAAACCCCCAGATTCCTGTCTACCTTTAACTGGGGCTCTACAGTGTCAAGGTAAAGCACAAAATGGGGTTCCTAATATCTCCCTCCCTGTTTGACACTTCCTTATACCAGCAGGTTAAGTTAGGCAGGAGAAAGGGGATGCATTTTGAGATGTTTGGTGTTTGTTGCTCCTACCATGGCGAGTAAGCAAAGTTGCAGATGTAATTTCCCTGATTAAAATAAATGCAAAATACATTTAAATGTAAGGAGACACTGATGTCCAATTTCCCCTTTCCAAGTTCTGTCCTACATATAACACAGCCCTGTTGATAAATTAACTAGTGATACAACTTGGTGAGCAAAGCAGACTCAAGGACCTTTATTAAAAGAAACAACATAAAAGAGACCAAATGGCCTTATTTATAGCAGTGTAAGTGGCAGGTAGTAGCTACTATGTTTAAATAGCATCTAAACACACAGTCGGAGCATAGAGAGCCAAAATAATTCCACACCAGGAACATGCTTCCCGCATTACAGGTATGATGAAGGCATACATGCAGAATTTTCTTAGGATAATACAGATGGGAAAGCGCTAACAGAGGCTAGCCTTGCCCTAAAGAAGCCTGGTCCCTCTCACTCCATTCTGGGTCCATGGACAAAGACAAACTTTTCCAAGTGCAAGTTTAGAGCACGCAAATTAAGTGCTTCTGCTGAACAGCACTTTGTAGGCTCCTTTCTACTTTCTATTTACTGCAAAAGGAGCCCAGAAAAACTGATTTCCCTAAAGCCCTCTCTTACAAATACCAATTCAAATGTGAAATTACCAAAAGAGGTGGCTACATAAACAATAATCTCATGTTAACCATATGTACACTACTATTTCATTTACCTCCAGTGCATCTAAATTTCTGATAGGGATGTACATAAATGAGAATAAATCATGGGTGTAAGGTCTGAGAGACCCTCTTAACAAAAAGCAGCCCCGACAATAGTGTCTCTGTGTTATCATCCTCTCTCAGCTCCTCCTTTATTTTATACTAAGGACTGGGCATGCAACACAACGGCCTGCTATACTACTTCTTCTCCTGAACCAGGAAACTGATTTATTTACATGGTTTTGGAAACGAGACTATTAATTAAAACATACTGCCAGGCACACTGGCTCATAATGAGCAGGGTTCTTCTAGTACCTTTGTTGTTGCATCTAATCCAGACTTCTTAATCTATCGTATTATACCTAGTAGGTTTCTCGGGTAATAAACAGAAATTAGAGATTGAATTATCTCCACCATGAGACACCATATTCAGGTCATCGTTCCCCTCAGAAGCAACGAGTAGCTTCAAGAGTCATTCCTTGCTAATTGCCGCCCTCTGCCGTTACGATGTATATTGCTAGCAGTAGTTCGGAGAAAATTCCTTCGTTTTCTGTCTGTTGACCACTTTGAACGTGACTCTGTAGCCTTCGCCATCTGTTCTTTCACTCCAGAATTCAAGACTGCTGAAAAAAACTTGTTTCTGATACGAGTCTAATTTTGATTAGTCCATTTGAAAGACTTTTTTGCGTTACAGCTGTAGTGCTTTGCTATTTTTCAAATTCCAATATACAATGTAGGCGTGTCATATAGGATCAGACTCATTTAGGTTGGAAAAGACCCTTAAGATCATCGAGTCAAATGCGTTTGTTCTTTCAAGTCTTTCTCCTCTTCTGCATCTTGGCTGGTTCTGCAATAGCACGAGGGAATGTGTGTTAAAGAACTTCTTTTCTCCCAGGTTTATCTTAATATCTAAATATGGTCCTTCATGGTTTATGTTCAAGGATCACCGTGCAATTCTCTGTACCTGGTGGCATTTTAGCACAGAGTGACAACAATAAATGCTCCCTCTTTGAGCAGATGATGTTTTAGTGCTGGTGTTACACACTCCTATTTACATTACTGTGTCAGCCTGAAATATTGTCCTTGGCTTAGCATTTCAGGGCAAAGGGCTGGTCCAGCATCTACTCAAAATTACACTTGACACTTTAATCATACTGCTTTCATCTTGCTTTAAGGGATTTGATGCTTGAACCTTTATGCTTGGTATTCCAGTATGAGGTACTGAGTTTTCTACAGATTGTCTTCTTCCTAATATTGTTATTAAGGGTCCATTACATCTATCATCACCCTTACTATTATTTTCAGTTACCTTAGAGGGCTGGAGGCGTAAATTCCCTTTCATATTAATTTTATCGGGCTTTGGTCTAATAACTTTTTTCCTCAGGTAAAAATCAAAGGAATTCATTTACTGTAGCAGGGATTGCATTCTGCTCAGTTCAGTTTTAGACTTCCCTATTTTGTCTTACCCATAGTGCTACAGAGTTGTCATGTTCTTTTCCTCATGCTGATGTCTTTAGAATGTCATCAATTATTCATTTCACATCTAGCACTTCTTACATTATTTGAAGTTCTTATTTCTGAATATCTTCTGCAGGTCAAATTTCAAGGTGATACCTTTGCAGCATCATCTTCCAAATGAAATGCTGAAAAGGGATAACTTTTCCTTTTATTCAGTCTGATCTTTCAAGAAAGCTATTGAATTGTATTATCTGGGGTGAGAAGGGCAATGTGACAATACTTGCAGAATGAAAAGAGATTTCTGTGGTTGCCAAATGAGACTTCAAGCCTCAAGTCTGTTACTTTTCTGGCAGGTTTCTCCTGAGAACAAGGTTGGGTTTTTTTTTGTTTTGGATTATTTTTTTTTTACATTGATGGTGTATAACATATAATATGCCCCTACTATGAGTTCTTTATCCAAGAACACAAAGCAGATATTTGAAACGATGAACAATTAGGCACATACAAGATTAGTTGTTTTGTGGTGTAAGATTATTCTACATTTTCATTATGAAAAATGGGAAAGAAATCTCCAAAAATACGAGTTAGATTGCAGGCTATTTTACACAGGCTCTGCTTTCAGTTTACATATCAAATACAAACTTTTAGCATGAAATTACTGTGCTCTACTAAGTGGTATCACCAAGTTTTCTGCTGTCTGGTAAATTCCCTATTACTTTCTTTTTTTTTGAGGCCAGTGTACAGTTAAGGCCACGCTGGCGACCTTAGCTTTGCTCTCAGTGGAAAATAGGATCGCGTCCCAGGGATAACCAATGCAGAGTTTGGAATCGCACTACTCTGTGCCTAGGTCAGGCACAGCGGTAACAGACCTCATCAATTTACTTGCAACTTACTGCCCGATTTTTTTTACAGTGTCAATAGTCCAGAAATAGTATCTTTTAAGAATGAGGGATAACAGGTACCATCACACCCCATAAGATATTAACAGTGT
>NW_010244642.1:0-214 GCF_000690775.1 Eurypyga helias | reverse complement strand
CCCCAGCCGCTTCACCGAGGCCTGCCAGCACCCGCACAGCACCCTCAGGGGGACCAAACCCGGGCCTGGAGCAAAGCCCTCCTTGCCACAGAAGAAGTCTGGCTGCGGTGGGTGGGGCGGCCAAAGAGATACGAGATAAACTACACAGACAGATGGGCGCGTTCCGCATTTTCCTTTCTGTTGCAAGTTTTAGGCCTGGGGGAGCCCGGCGCCC
>NW_010244641.1:0-320 GCF_000690775.1 Eurypyga helias | reverse complement strand
TGCGAGTTGGGGGGGGTGTGGAGGTGCTGTCCTGTGTGAGGGATGCTGGAATGAACGGGATCAAAGAGGGGGAATGTGACTGCTGCAGGGGCTGGTTGGGAGGAGCCGTAACGCTGGTAGTGTGTTCTGAGCCGAGCGGGCTGGGTTCCCCTTCGGAAGGTGCCCTCCCCGTGGTGATTCACTCCCGGTTCTCAGAGCGTGAGCAGGTACACGGTTATTTATAGATGACAGATGAGCAGGCAGAGCGCCGGCCGGTCAATACCGACTGCGCTCCTCAGCGGGGAGCAGCGCTGCTCCGGAGATGACGCCGAGCCGCTGCC
>NW_010244640.1:253-460 GCF_000690775.1 Eurypyga helias | reverse complement strand
CAGGGTGCTGGGAGCCCCGGGGCAGCCCAGAAGAGAGGGACAAGTTGGGACCCTCGGTTGGTGTCCAGCTCCATGGCTGGGGCGTGCAGAAGCCTTGGGGGGGAGGGTCCTGATCCTTGCCCACCCCCCCAGACCTGAAGACCATGACTGAGCGCCTCAAGAACCGCTACTACGTCACCAAGAAGCTGTTCATCGCCGACCTGCAGC
>NW_010244640.1:0-237 GCF_000690775.1 Eurypyga helias | reverse complement strand
ACCCCCCCGACAGCGACTACTGCAAGTGTGCCAACACCCTCGAGAAGTTCTTCTACTTCAAGCTCAAGGAGGGGGGGCTCATCGACAAGTAGGGGAGCTGGCCTGGACCCAGCTTGGCCACTGACCCACCCCACCCTCCCTGGAAGGGACAGGGCTGTCCATGGCACTTGGTCCCGCTCCCTGGGCAGGGGCTGCTGGGGGGTGTGTTGCTGCTGAGCAGCGTGGGGGGGCTGGGCC
>NW_010244639.1:0-8303 GCF_000690775.1 Eurypyga helias | reverse complement strand
CACACAGCTTGGTGTCATCGGCAGGTTTCAGCAGCTTGTGTAAAAACCTTTGTTTCTCCGACAGTACAGGTCACGTTGGTAAGAATCTTGGTCATGTAACAGTTCGAAGTGAGATATATTTTTATTAATGCGTCCTCTTCCTCCCTGAGCAACAATCAGCATCATATATAAACATATCCTAATTATATTTCCTACTGCAAAATACTACTTCAATGACACGTCCTTCGTGACAGCTGTTGGACCAGATGTCCGGTTTTGATGCAGATTCATGCTGTAATGAACTACTCGAGTTGACAACATCGGGCAAACTTGTTCGTAGTTATCCATACGTAGAAATACTTAAAGGGCTAATCCTCAAGTAATATACTAACATCAAAAAGAAATACTGAAGCACTGCTACAATTGCTCAAATCCCAAGGCATTTTTAAAATTCACAGAGAGCACTGCAATGGTAAGAGAATTATATGTTTGGGAAAAAAACAAACCCTCTATTCATTTTCCCATCACAGATCTTCTGGATTTAAGGACAGGCCACAGACAATATGCCTGATGGAAGGCAGGAAACAGAAGGCAGAACACAATGAAGGATTTCTGTCAAGGCTTCCCATTTAGTCCTGCGGCATGAATCCTGAGCAGTGTTCGGCTGCCAGCCATAGAAATAATGTCAGTAACTTGCAGGTAACAAGTCACCAACTAAGGTGGTTTCAGGTCACTTTCAAGGAGTGAACAGTGATATCACAAATTAAATATTTTTGCCAGGCCTCACCCTTCTTTCGTACGATGCACGAGGTAAAGACCACTACTGAAGAAACACCTATGATTATGTCACCTTCCGTCCTGATCCCTGGGTACCTATCTGTAATCTTGTTTAACCATTAGATTCAAAAGCCAGAGTAAACTTGGAGCTGAAGCAGCAAGTGCAAATCTACCAAAATGGATTCAGTATGTCCAGAATCGCCCCTTTTCTTAGCATGCTTCTCTTCCATCTTTCCAGATTCTTAGGACTGCAGCTTCTGGTCTTGGTTAAAGTGGGGTCTCAGAACTTCTGATTACGATACAGACTCTTGACGTTAAAAGGGGTCTGGTAGACAACTGGGTCTTGTGCTAGTTGGAAGGTCTCTGACCCTGAAGGTCAGTGCCTGCACCTTTAACCTCTAGCTCCCCCTTGTTACTGTAAGATTGAGCTCTGGTTTTTTCCATCCCCTTTCCCCCACTATTACTTCCGCAGTCAATTCTCCTCTTACAGTATTTTGGTGTTCCCGTTCCTTAATATGAGCTTTATAACTACTTCTATTGCAAGCAGGAGGTTTGTTGGTCTGGGTAGGGCTCTGTATCCTTAGGAGGGTTGTGTGGAAGGTACTAGATTTACTTGTTGAGTTGCACAATAGTTCATGTTACATGTTCTGTTTTATAATTAATAAAATCTGTCTTGTTTTTTGCTATACGAGATGGAGCCGTTGGATACAAAATACACACAGTAGCCTGAGAAGATTAAAATCATATTTTTCTCCCCGTGTCTGCAAACAATTGGATGACAATCCAAAGAAAATGAGATCTCATTTATGACTGCACCTTGTTACATTCATCCTTAAATATGCTTAAATAAGTCAGACCGTGACACAGTCAGCAAACAGTTTCCAAGATACGCCTTTCTGTAAAATGACAGCAATTGCTTGGCCTTTTTCTGCCAAAATCACATGGAAAAAAAAGTCATTTGCCAAGTTCAGTAGAAGGCAACTCCTCACCATTGTATGTTTTTGACATTTTAACTGGAGGTCTCAAACGGTGTTCTGCAGCATATCACGTGAGGGAATCCTTCAAACCGTTTTAATCCATCTTTGTTTTCACAGTGCTTGCTGAAAATGAAAATAATGTAGTCAGTGGAAATATATTTAGAAAAAGAGGCAAAACCCCACATTTTGCCTAGCCTCATTTATGCCATAAATTAATGAACTTCCAACATTCCAATCATAGAAAGATGCAAGAGATTTAATGATTTTTAAAGTGCATGAGAGGACACAAAGCGAGACAACATAGAATATCCAAATTACCTGACTTTATGAGGCCTGTTTAGATCCACCGAATGGTTAAATCTGTTTTAAAAATCCTTGCTTTTTAGGTTGAGCAAAGCAGGTTATAATTCAGGGAATATCTGAATTTAAACACAGGTTAATTTCTTGCTTTTGTATTACACTGTGACTTTTACACACATATGCAGCACCCACAGGCAGACAAGTTGAAATCATTAATCTTTACCTAGTGTTGGTTTCATTTCTTGCAAGAATTACTGTCAGTTTTTGAATGTTTCTTATGCTTTCATTCTGGAAGATGGAAACCAAAGTATTTGTGACTGCATGGGAGGTTCAAACAGAACTTTGTAATGCAAAACCCCCACGTACTAAGAAACTACACAGAGCATTAAAATAGAAGCAGTTTTGAAAAGGGACGAGTGGCGAGATAGAAAATCACACAAAACAAATTGTTTTATAGGTTAGTCTTGGACGAAGATCAAGGATATGAATGTTCTTCCATTGTAAACTGATTTACTTAGGAAAACAAGCACTAATTAATTAAAATTTCTTTAGCTTTTGAAGTAAGGATGTATGGAAGTGTAGTAGGAAATATTATTAATGGTGACCACTAAAGGCTTTATTAGTCTTTCAGTGTAAGAGTCAGGGTAATAAAGGATTATAATAAATCTTTCTCTCAGCAAGAAAACATCTACAGTTTGTGCAAGAACAAGATGAAATAAAGGTCTTGCAAAACTTCATTTGCTGTTTTTACCTTTTTTTTTTCCCCATCCATGGTAATTAGCTAAATTTTATATGCTTTTTAAAGAACTATTCTGTGCATAGTGATATTTACAAATTATGTTCACCAAGGAACTGGGCACGAGGAAAAACACTGGATGTGCGTTTACCAAAACAACAGAAGCACAGAAAATCTATAAGCACAGAAATCAGAAAGTTTAACAAAGATCTGCGGTCTCGCTAATTCAGAGACAAGCAAAAGAAAACACTTTTTTGAAATCACTGCTTTATAAAACACTCAGAATGATTCATGTTATACCCTTTATAAACATTGCCTGATTTACCTCATCAGTGCCTCCAAATCCAAATACAGACGGATCTTAGTTATTCAAAACCTACTTAATCATCCCTGTTAACGGAAGGCCGGTGAAGGCTTGAGACATACGAAGCCTTTTTCACCTTCAGTTCACTGTCTGTGAAACACACCAGACCCCCATCTTGGAGCTAGAGGTTGGGCAGCCCAGCAACGCGCCGCATCAGTATGCAGCTGCTTGATCCCTCCAGCTAACGCTCCTCTTACGACACAGCTAATAGGCTTGTGGGTACGTTGTAGTGGTTTCAGCTCTCACTCCGTAGTGAAGCAGATCTCAGGGATGGCAGTTTCGTGCTGCTGCTGTTCAACACCTCAAATCTTAGTGTTTCATTCCAGCTTGCAGAGTCCCTCAGCTGCTGAGCTTGTTTCCTACACATATGATATCCAGCCTCATTTGAAATCAGGTATGAATGTATTCAGAGAGAGCTGAGCTGATTGCAAATCTCATTACGCTGAAAATAGGGAAGAAATGTATAGTGCAAGATGTGTTGCTAAACACAGGAGTGACTAAGATGACTGGTGAGCTTACGGAGAGGTTGCCAGAAAGCCGAGAGGCTGACATCAACGAGGTCTGGAAATAACTTTAGGCTGTATGTTATTATCTATTTGAAGGCCTTATATTGCTATAGCAACCCTGAAACTGCATGGGTTATTTCACCTGTGACTACAGTGAGGGATAGATGCATTCAAGCAGCTTATCTCTATTTAAGAAAGGATGCTTTTTTCTACAAAAGTACAGCTTTTAGCTGCTTGAATGCTACTCCTCATACCAAGTTGATGGTGCAAGTAATAATTTATATCATTCTGCTTTTCAGGAAAGGTTGGTTTCTTCCTACACTGAAACCGGTTCTGAGATGGGACTTGGTTTAGACTTGAGAGGGGAAGGAGCAGCACGTGTAACTCACCGGAAGGTAGTATCTCTCGAGCAATGCACAAAGCAGGAGTTTTTCCTATGGTAGACCTCAGTGCGCTCATCAGCAGGTAGGCATCCCATGGGTTTAACAAACGTGACTTCTTCCATGGAATTGGGGCGCATTACAGACAAGAAATTTCTTACAGCAGAAGGTGGTGATTGTGTTGATAGGCTGCTAAGACCCCAGAGCATTAGATTTGGGGATCCAGATTCCAGCTTGGATTAAATACTGGTCATCTTAAAAAAAAAATCAGTTTTTAAATAAAAAAGGAAGAATTTCACTCTGTCATTAAAATAACATTTTGTTCAGCTAAATGTAAATCCACAATAAAACAAACAAACAAATAAACCAACAGAGAAGAAAATCACACACCTTCAATAACAACTAATTCCTGACATTGCTTTATTAACCCTGCAAACTGGGAATGAGAGAGTTTCTTCCATAGCATGCTGTAGGAATCGCCTGTTTCGCTGCAGCTTTTCTAGACTTGCTACGTATTCACCATCAGCTCTCATTCTTCCGTGCTTCTGTTACCTGAAGCCGTAACGCCAAACTTCCAACCGTAATTCAGGAAGTGTCTGGCTGCTTAAAAATCCTGTTTCTGTAGTCTCTCTTAGCAGTGTTTTCTTTAAGTTTTCACGTGTTTGTTTGCAAACAGTAGCTGAAGTTCACTTTAAAGGTGCTGTACTTTGAGCGGTCCAGGAAAAGTATATGGACATTTTCTGTGGTGTATTCTAAAAAGGTGGGGTTTTTCCTTTAAATCAGGTAACAGAGTTTGTACCTTGTCAGGAATAAAAATTAGAAAAATAGACGACTAAAGATCTATTTGGGTAAGGTGACAAGTTATTCAACGGAAAGAGAGATGGTGGAAATCGGTTGCAGAACTTTAGTCTTTATCAGTTCTTCAGCAGTGAAGTTTCTAACTTTTCTCCAAGAACATATAATTTTGAGTCCTTGTTTAAGTCCTTGGTTATTTCTCCATTTCCAAGTGACATTACTAACAGGAAAGGCTTTTGCCATTGGATCTATTAAAAAAAACCCCTCATGCTGTTTTCATTTCTGAGTTAGTATGAGAATTCTCCTGAACCACATTGGCTGGCTGCAAATGAGAACTTGCTTCACTCTGTCTACAGAGATAATTTTCTGTCAGCCATATCCCGTAAGTGTAAGGCCAAAGGTCAACTTTTGTCCAAGAAGTCTTATTAGGCTGGATACTGGAGCGCTGAAGAAACTGTCTCTCTTGAGAATTTAAGAATGTTGCAAGAACGCTGGTGCTAAAATACAGTTCGCCAAAAAAGCAGAAGGCTTGAAGAACACAGTAGAGGATGAAAAAGTAGTGAGGCACTATGGAGATGGTGCGGACTCTGGAATCTCAGATTCTTTTAGGAAAGGCTAGGGATGTACAAAACTGTTTCATATACTGAAAAGTTACTTCGTCTGCACCATTAAACATTTGGAATTATATATATTTTAAACTGTGGCATTAGTAAACAAACTTTTGAAGCAGGATTGGTGTTTAGTTTTGTTTTGGGGACAGTAACAAGTGGAATATCCTCACAAAAGAAAATGAATGTTCTTATTACTGAATCTGGAGTGTTTTGTTGGTAGTGAGTAACTGTTCCTTTTCTTGCTTTCTGTTCTACCTTCAGCCATTTTTTCCAGGTTGGCTCTTTGTTATCCAACTGGGGCTGTTGACCACTGTTTATAGAGGTTCTAATAACTGTATACAAAAGCAGACTAAGTGAATATTCAGTTCCTGTGTCTTTGGATATGGAAATACTCTTTATCTATGTATGTATCTTGTGCAAAAGACTAATGATTACATTAAAATGTGCATTCTTGTGGATGTCTAGTGATATACCGCTATTACCTGATGTGACCGCTATCTTTTAAAAAAAAATGTGTGAATTGTTTCTTATCTTTGATGGTTAACAAATTATTGAAACATTTTGTCTTTCCACCCATGTAACTTGAGTTCTAACTGGAATATTGTCTCATATATTACTACACTCCCTACAGGACGGTTTGCAAAAGCTTAACGATCCTGCTTCCAAACAGTATGAAATGTTAACTGTGGTGGTTTGGAAGAATGCCAGTTGCTAAGATGAAGTGAGAAAAAGCAGGAAGTTGCAATCAGGAATGACCTGTTATTGAAACACAGTTTAAGTTTTTTCATAAGTTTATTTTTTTTTTAACCAGACTTAAGATTCTGCCTTTCAAAATCTAAAAAAAAGGAAACAATTCCTGTTATATCCTACCTACCTGCTTTCTTTGCCAGTGACAACCTCAACTGACAAGTTCCTCATGTAACGCTCTCTCCAAGTGTCCGTGAAAGCAGGTGGGTCTTACAGTACATAATTAAGTAAATAAACTCAAGTCAGGGAGAAAAAAGCCTTGTAGATGAGAGGTCCTCATAGATGGCTGCTGGTACCCATTTCCTGTCAGAAATTTTCTTGCTAGTATTTAATCTTGCGGGAATATTGTCTAAAAGTTTTTCAGAATTTCCTAGTACATACAGAGAACAGTTGACTCACACCACTAATTTTGTCTACTAATAAAGCTTCAAATTTCTCCTGAAGCCACGAGTGACTTCTGCTTGCATTTTAAAAATTCAGCACTGTAACAGCACAGATGTAGCAAGCATCATGCAGGTTTCCTGGTGCTCGGTTACTGTGTGCCTACATCTGATAAAATTATTTCTAGTATATTTGACAGGGAAAAGGCTTTTTTTCATGTCTCTCTTAAATTAGGAGCCGAGAGATGTGGGATTCTAATCCTACTCCCCATTGCTTGTTTCTGCCGAGACTCGTGAGCAGTTTGGAGATCCCCTTTGGTGATCAGCAGAACAGCGACGCTGCGTTGTGCCGAGTTGCGCCAGGTTGTGAGCAGCAGGACCCTGAGCACCGACGTCTGGGCGCTGGGTATCTTAGCTAGCAAAGCCATATCAATATACCCAGCAGTCCTCACTGTAACCAGGTCTTTTTCCTATGAGAATGGATGCCAGAATCTGGATATCAAGCATTCTCCAGCTTCACAAAAAACTCGGCATGCCTCCAGCAAAACTGACTGTGTGCTACTTTCTTGGGGGCAGCATACAAATCTCCAGCCTCCTTCACCCCAGTTACCTCCATTCATTTCTGGATAGGTTAGGTTCAGATTTAAGTGACTGTGCAAGAAGATGATGTGAAACAAAACAAAACAAAAAAATTCCAGTGCTAGTAGGTCGTAAGGTCTGTCTGCACGCTTGTGGGGAACCCAGATCTACTAAACTGGACCTCAGCCTAGGACTGATGTCTTAGCTTATTAAAAGGAAAGGCACACGATGTGAGCAGAAAATACCAGAGAGTTTCAAAAATGGTCTGTCCTCAAGTAGCAAGTTCTTCTGCCACCCCGTGAGAGTTGATGTGCAAATGTGCCTCGGTGTTTCGGCGGAGCTTGCTGCTGCGCATTGCCAACCTTCCGCACCGCCACGTGTTAGGCAGATCCCTTGGTTTGCTGCTCTTCACGGAATGCCCTTCAGTTCGACGGTATCTTTTCGGTAGGATGACCCCTGTGCCTGAACATCACCTCCCTGACCCACTTGTACTGCTAACTGCCCGTCCGTTTTCGGTACGCGGAACAAAGTAGCCGTCCTTTCTGGGGACTGTCTTGCTTCTGTGGCACGTTACAACCCGCTGGCAAGAGCAGACAATAGTATCGGAGTTTGGATGCTAAGGATTCATTCCTGATCTCTGAAACCAGACTAGTTTTTACAGACTATGAAACAGTGAATACGGCTGCACCGTAGGCATTCTTTCCTGTGACAATTCATGAAGAACTGCACCTAAAAGCTAGAGTGTATCACATCTATTCACTTATTTTCATATTTCTGATAGTGAACGTTAACTGGCTGTTAAATTATGTGGAGACCATCACAAAACAGGAAATGCAAGAGGAAGTCAACACTAAGAAGTAAATACTTCTGTTAAAGTCTGAGAGGATGTTTAAATTTCTTGCCAGAATCTCAAATTATACAATCATTGCGAGATCTGGTCCAGTCTCTGCTGGACCAAGTAGAGAGTTTGAAAGAACAATTGGTAAAGACTCAGGCGAGTTATTTACAATTCGCCCTAAATGAGCAAGCCCTCAGGGGCGATAATGGTCCTCCACCCCCTGAAAAGGGGAAAATACCTGAAATAGAAGCAGATAATTGGGTTAAGGGAATGACTGAAGTTGCCTGGCTTTTTTTTCTGAGAGGTTCCTGCAGGGTGTGGTTCGTTTGGGATG
>NW_010244638.1:3183-12031 GCF_000690775.1 Eurypyga helias | reverse complement strand
ACTATGTTGTCCACCCATTTTAACAGAAGTCTTCCGCTTTGTTTATCTTCTGCCAATCCCCTCACGGGGAGACAGAACCGTGGATCAGAACTCCTCACTTGCTTCACAGCTCACCTGCATCTCAACCGCACAACGCTCCTTCACTCCCTTGTTTTGCCAAACTCAAAATCACAACTTGATAATCATTACCGTAACAATTGAGTGCCGCTCTGCAAAACTTGAGTTCCAATATCCAATTACCCAAGTATGCTCCTAGGTACTAGTAACTTGGCTTACGGTGCCCTGCGTAGGACGTCTCTGACGTCTTATGGGTACCTTCCAAACAGCTAGCCTTACAAAACAAAACAAATGTATCAGAGAAAGAATATCTTTCGTCTCCAGGGGTCCTTGTCTGTTCCCGCAGTGAGCCATGTGAGTCGAGGAGTCCCTCTGGGAAATCCCGGTGGGGCCCTAGAGAGTCCTGTTCTCAGAAGATCCTGCAGCCGAACAGAGAGGTCCCACCTCGGTCGCCAGAATGATGCCATGAAGGAAAGATTCAACTCAACAACTGGAGTTGTTAATCAGGTATTCTTTACTACAGCGCTGGCCACACTGGGAATCTCTCCACCAAAAGTGTGTACCTGTCATCACATTTCAAAAAGTTTTTATTTCCATTTCGTACATAAATATTCATTTATTTCCCAGAAAGGGAGGGAATATTATAATTTTTCCTAGAACCCATTTGCCTACATCTCCTCCTCCCAATGCACGCACACTGCCTCCTGGCAGTGGTCTTTTAGGGTCTTTTGATGAAGGTTCCAAGTCTTCTTCACAAGCAAACTTTTGACCTTTTCTTCTCCTTGGGTCTTGCATAAATAGAATCCGTTTTGGACCACTTCCTTTTGCTTGCCTTGCAGCTCAGCTTATCTTTGTGGTCTAGGAGACATGCCTTATGTGCCAAGTTACCCATAAATTTAAACGATAGATCAGCTGTTTAGAATGATATGTAACTTTAGGCTAAAGAGCAGTAATTATTTACATTCTTCAGAGGGAACCACAGAATCTCAGTCCAAAGTATTGCTTTCCAGGACACCTTTATTAGCCTCCTTGTCATGTGACTCATAGCAAAACATTGGCTTTTAAAAAAAAAACATCACTTGGATTGAACTGGGAACTTTCTGGTTAAGGAACAATGCTTAGAAAGCATTCTGCACATTTTGGTCTCTCCCACAGGGTAAACAGTAATTATATTAATAGGTTTGGGTGATCTCCACTGTACCTTATTTACTGCACCCTGATCTTTGAAAGTATTCCACTATGTTCATCTTCAGGATGGCTTTTGTTCAGCACACTCCTCCAAGGACATGAGTTTTTCCCATAGTTGTCCAGTCTGTCACTGCAGTATAATTTAAATTATATAGTGCCACCCCCTAAGGATGATTCCAGTCCATGAGGGAAGTTTTTGACCAGTGGCTTGTCTTGCCATCTTTAGAGAAGACCTTGGTGGCTTGTGGTCCATTAGTCATAGGCAACAGGTTGTGTGGTATGCATACTGCAATCTCCCAGACATTCTACGGGCTCTGATCTGTAGGAAAACCCATGCTTATGGTGGCTGTTAAGACAGATGATATCGACCTATTCACTTCCATGATCTTCCTCTATCAGGTCTCCAGCCACAGACACTGGCCAAAGCAAACTGCTGGAGTCCATGCCCAATCCCTGCCAATTCTTGTAAAGTATTCCTTGGATTCCAGAGATCTGCTGGCTTCACTAAATTCAAACAAGGCTTTCTAAAGAGAAATAAAGAAAGTATCTTTGGCAGTCGCTTATAGAATCATAGAATCACAGACTGGTTTGGATTGGAAGGGACCTTAAAGATCATCTAGTTCCAACCCCCTGCCACAGGCAGGGACAGCCTCCCCTAGACCAGGTTGCTCAAAGCCTCATCCAGCCTGGCCTTGAACACTTCCCGGGATGGGGCATCCACAACATCTCTGGGCAACCTATTCCAGTGCCTCACCACCCTCTCTCTTTTTCCCAGGTTACCTCAATGCACATAGCACAATGCTTCTTTCAATGTGATTGAATATATGCAGAAAAGACCCTTGGTCAGGTACCTGCACATCCTCAGACTGCATCAACTGCAGCTGTAGGGCTTGAGGCCCATAGCCCTGATACAAGGATTGTCTTTGCAATTCTCATGTTGCAGTCTGAAAATACATTTCCTGCAGGAAATGCAGTGAGAGTGCAGGAAATGCAAAAGGATTTCTGTCATGCCACCAGATGATATGGTAATTTTGTGTCATCATAAACCTGCAGGGGTTTTTTTTGTTTGTTTGTTTTTTGGTTTTGTTTTTGTTTTTTTTTTTTTTTGAGAGCAAAGCTATTATTTAAGCAAGTCCTTTATTTAAGAAAGCTATTTTAGCAATAATCACATTTAGCTTACGGGAAGTAGAAGGGTTCTCATTGTTCTCATGGCTGTTGCTAATCTCCTAGTGAAAATCTGTCTGCCTCCCGTAGGTGTGTCTAAAGAACTGCTGCAGGAGGAATTCTTTGGAAAAGCTGAACTTTAACCTACAGAGCAGTGATCTTCTGTTGGTATCAGGGGAAATTCTAACACATTGACAAATACTGACTTGCAAAAGGAGGCAAAAATCTCCAGTCCAACTCAGATAATCCTCTCAAACTCAAATCCAAGATGTGAGTTGGGTTTATTAATCTAAGGTCACTGATTGACAGGTATTCCCTATTCAAGCAGGAGGAAGGAGGGACAAACCTGAGTGCCTCAGAATATCATTAATTTCTTTTTCCACCCAGTTCCAACAGCAACCTGGTGAAATTCAGTACCTCCCTGACAGATCAGTTCAGCAAAGCTCACTCCTGAGGCAGCTGGAGTAGCTAGCTATTCTGTGGCCACTCTGGATGTGATCAATGCACTGAAGCTTACGCTTCAGCACTGTGCTTGACCTGCGCCTGAAAATGTGAATGTGAATCTGAGATATTTGGGTCCCAGCTTTATGAAGTAGTTGTGTGCCTGCCTAATTTAATGTACATGACTATCTTCAGTGGGACTGAACCATATGTTTAGTAGGGACTGAGAGGTGCCAAGCTGCAAGACATCTGGTTTATTGCCATGCAAAGAGCAGCCTTTCCATATTGACTGTAAGACTTACTTGCATCTGTGGCTTGATCATGTCATGTCGCTTCTCTAGCTCAGTTGTTTCATCTGAGAAGTCAGATTGCTAGGGTTTGCCTTTTTGACTGGTGATGTAGGAGGATTAATTCATGAGTGTGAGCCCTGGACTTCAGAGATGTCTATCATATGAAAAACTATAATCAAGAATTGTTTGTCCCGTGCTTGAAAACACTTGCACAACAGCTTTGTCCTGAGCACAGATGACTCTTTGCCACTACTGCTCAAAGCAGGAAAGGTTGAATGTGTTCAGCCGGATCAGAATCAGCTGAACAATTTACTTTTAAGACAGCCATTGAAAATCCAAAATTTGGGAAGAATTTAAAGCTTTTAGAACCAAGGGCAACTGCAAAGGCCAAAGCAGTCTGATAGCTTTCCACTTACTCCAGTAGGTTTTTTAACCAAGCTTTTATCTCCCACAACTGTCTCGAATACTTATCACTTCATCACCATGCATACTTCATCATCTTCTGCTTCTCTCAGGAAACAGGAATCCAGCAAGCTCTTCAAGACAGGAGATGAGTCTTCCTGATATCAAGGAAAGGGAAGAAAACAGCATGTTGCTTCAGCTATCAAAAATATAACATTCTAATTTAAAATTATAAATGGAAAAAATAGTGAAGGATTGGAATACTTACTTGTGGGAGTGAGCGGCTTTTTCCCTTGGTCTGAATTAGGACTTGGATTTGATCTTGAGATAGCTATGGAGTTGTAAAGCTCGTTTGATGGAGTTGTAAAAAGTCAGTATGACACTGATAGAAAAAAAATCCAGCTTTTGGAAATAGAATAAAGAAGGATTTTTGGATTTGAGGGAGTCAGCACATCTGTTTCACCTGTAGACAGTGGATCCACGTGGAGAGATGGTGAGTGATAGGGCATGGAAAATGACAGCCAATGCCCACCAATGCCCTCAGTTCTTCAGATAAAACATGATTTGCAGGAGATGGGATCTCCATGCTAGAGTATCATATTGTCCATTTCATACCTTCTGCATTCCTGGGGCTTGATTTTCCTCAAGTAAGTGGAAGAAAACTGAGAGATACTGTATAGCCTGCTAGCCTGGCTTTTAGTACAGTTAACTGAGCGTGGAGGAAGATGTATGGAAATGGTGAAAACTAATGCTGAAGGCACAGGAGCAGTCAGGAGGTGTTTTATCCAGCTGCTGATGGAAAAGTAAGGCTGGGGTAAAGGGTGGGGGAGCAAAGGTGATAGCAGCAATTCATTTGGGGAAAAAATGTAGAAAAAAAAAAGATCAGATGTAAAATGATCCCTCTTGGCTAAAGAATTCTGTCTGCACAGGGTGGGCCTGGCTAGATGTGTCACTTGGCATGACTGCCAGATGCTGGGCAGAAATGAGAGTGGAGTGGGTGAGAACTTCCTATGGCTTTCCTACTGCTTCAGGTAATGTAGAATGCTGAGTCTGTGTGCCCATCTCACTAATGAAGGATTGGTCTCTGACTAGGGGCAGGTTGGGAATGAGCAATTTGATGGGGAAAGAGCAATAATAAGAAAATAAGTGATTTCTGGGAAGGTAGGGAGCACGAGATTGTGGTTGTATGGCAGTGGGTCTGGGACCCTTCCTGAGGGTGCAGCAGTGGTATATAGGCAGGGGGGTTTGAGTCCTGTAGGAGGCCAGCACTGTGAGAAGCAAGACATGGGGCAGGTTGTGAGGAAGTGGAGTGGTATGTGAGAGGGTGCAAATTTAGAGGATGGATGCTGAGGATGACATCTGGGGAGGGAAGAGAGAAAGAGTTTGAAAGGAGGTCTGGGGTCCTACCGTAGAGAGGACCATGAAACTGCAGGAGATTTACCTGAGAACAGAGGACAAGACTCTTCCCCTGGTAGCCTGTTTTCTACCCACAGCTTTAGAGGGTAATGCTGGCATACACTCCCTGTCACCTGATGCAAAGCTATGCCTCCCTTCTCAATCCGTCCTACCAGGCACCTCAGGGCTGTTTTTCCCCTCAGCCTTTCCATCCGTTCATATGACCCTTCAAGTCTGGTGTTAGCCTTGGATGTCAGGGTGCCCCAGGAAAACAGGTACAGAAGGAGAAATGTGCCACCAAGTCCCCCCTCCCACACCACACCCCACACAGACACTTGGTGATGCAGCTCTCCACACTGTAAACTATGGCTGTTACCATGGTGCTGCACCCAGAGAGTGGCTGTCTCCGATGTCACACTCTGGCCAGACACACAATACCTCCAGCCTGTCTTTTTCAGCTTTGGTTCTTGTTCTCTGCTGTGGGAACGAATGGTGTCTGCCATTGTTTAGGAAACCTGCCAAGAGACCTTCCACTTCTGGCCAAAGTCAGTATTGATCTGTTCACATTGGCTGGGCTTGCTCTGCCCCAGTGAAATGTGCTGAATTGTCACTATTTAACCTTCCACCAGTCACAACCTTGTGACTGATGTGTGCTCACTGCCTGGGGAGAGGTGGGGAGGGGAATGGATGCTCCTGGCCAACCGTTTCCAGCTGTTTGTTGTCCACAGCTGTTGCAGCTTTGTTTAGGGAGAGGAAACAGATCTTGTTAGTACTTTTCATTTCAGACGTGTTCATTCCCTCTTTGGCTTCAGCATCTCAGGCAGTGGCTGCTGTACAAATGTCACACAGTTGTGGGTCATAATGATCTAATTTTGGGGAGAACAGTGGGGTGAAGTGCCTTGTGTTTGCCTGACTCTGAAGGCTGCGTGTTGCATGTCAGTGCAGTCATAGTTGTAGCAGCAGCAGTCCTTCTCTGACTCATGTTTTCCAGACACTGGTAGTGCTGTAGAAAACTGCTATTTACCCTACCAAAAAAAACCCAAGACCATTGAATAAATAAATGTTCCCTTCCCTTCACCTCTCACTGGCTTGCTACCTGGTGTGCAGTCTCAGCCCAGTCTGAACCATCTGTAAAGCAGGAGAAAGATGACACACATGAAAAGGAGCAAACCATACATGGGGGCATTACAGGAGGATGCCAGTGTCTAAGGAAGCCAAAAACACAGAGCCATAGATTCTTGGCTTGAAATCTATGCTTCCCTTGATTGTAGCAATATACAGTCGCATTATGTGGCATCTCCTTTTGGAGGTCAAGACAAGAATGATTTATGTGAGACTGGCTGAGTTTTACCTAAAAAGGGTACCATTCTGTAGAATCACATGTTATTCAGGAAGGGTAAAGAACACCTGCAGCATTTCTGTTCTGCTCAAATACAACATGTTCCCCTTACCTGTATGTTTGATTGAGTGCACTTTTGAAATCTCTACTGACATTAATACAAAACACTCTCTCTTCTTGCGGTTGTTATTCTAGATGGTCTACTTTGCTAGAGAACCCACCTGATTAATGTACTCAGGCAAATGGCAGGAACAGCAGAGGAATCACTGAGTCTAGGGCTTCTGAGATGAGGACCCCTAATAGTAACTGTGCTTAGGCAGAGGTTTTGCAGACTTATTTTGAGATGGCGTTTGATTGATCAGTCTGGTTCAACAAAGCACTGTTGACTTGATGAGTCATGATGAAGCACTGCATGCTTCAGCCTGAGAGAGGAAGGTCTCTCTTTCCTTAAATTTTTCAATTTTTCCTTTGCTTTTCTGCTAGGCTAAGGAACTGTGCATGGAAGACTGACCTGTGAGGTTGATGATGCTTATATGTGATGCATGCTGTGTGCTAGAAGGCAGTAAAAAAGCCCCTTTCCTCATATCCTCCCAAAGGCCAAATCCTCCCATGCCATATGGATGACATTGCAAATAAACTAACCTGTGATTCTCTCCTTTACTATTTATGTGGCAAGTTGGGGGAAGGGAAGGAGTCCTGGTGATCCTAGAAACCTCCCTCATTAGCACAGATCCAGCCACAGAAACAATGCTGAGCTCGTGGGAGCTGGCTGTAATTTGCTTTTCCTTGCCTCCACTGTTGGCGTTCCTGTTGCTGGAGTATCCTGGACTCCTAGACCTTGCCTCTTACTTCCCTATCAGAAGGATGGAGGGCTTTCCCCTACCAGAGGGATGGCAGGGATACACCCTTAGTGCTGGGAACAGCCCGAGCAGAACTTAGTAGGACTTGGCAACCCAGGGCTAACTGACTATTTCTCTGTCACTTTTGGAGGTGTTTGGGAAGAACATGGCCAACCTCAACCTGACTATCTCTTCCTTGTGTTCTTCACTCTAGAGAGCTTCTAGTAAGGCCCCTAGGTGACACCATGAATGCGGCATGGGGCTGACACATCTGGAGGGAACTGGCAAGGAAAAGATTTAATGACCTGGCCCTGCTGTGGACTCTTCAGTCCCGCACATACTCCCAGGAGCTGTGTCTGTTTGCTGGGGAGGGGATGGGGGTCTTGGCTGTCACTAATAGACCCACTGTGGATGGGCTGATTTCAGGACCCTGAAGCCCTTTGCTGAAGATAAGGCCAAAAAAAGAGATTTGCTGGAGGTGGGGAAGGGCAGAGATTAGGCTTAAGAGAGGAGGTGACAGTAGAGACACAGGACCTAACTGTGACCCTGCTAAAGCAGGGACATTCAACAGGGTTTTCTGTATCCTTCAGTTTGGCTTGGGGTAATAAGGTGTCTGAAGACTGACCCAGCAGGAGAGGTACCTGTGTAGTGAAGTCCCCATTTTTTAGAGATAAATGTCACATAAAAGATCTCTTAAGTCTTATGGGTGGAATTATAAGCCTCTGCGATTTCCCATCAAATGCATTAATTTTGGCCAGTTACAGGGCTTCTCAGGCAGGGAATGTGTCATTTCCTTTCCTCCCAAGGAACATGTCAGATGGAGGAGAGAGTGAAGTGAAATCTCTGGAGACAAGAGATGGAAAGTCTGGAAAAACTATGTTTCCTGGAGTCCTGGGCATGGTAAGACTCTTGAGAATGGCCAACAAAGGAAGGAGCAAGACAAAAGTCAATTGTCAAAAGATAATCCCTAAAAGGGAAGTTTTCGGGAGCTTCAGGTGTGAGGCCAAGCCAGTGTGACAACCTGTGTGGAAAGAGCAGCCACACAGTGATACTAGCTTGGTTTGCAGCATACCCCTCCTCATAGCACTGCCAGCTAACTAGGCTGTGCATGCACTAACCCATTCCCTGACATGGTTGTCATCCTGGGCATTACTATAATGATTTATTAGTGCTTCCTGATTCTTCTTAAGAAATAATAGGTTACTCTCTTTACACATGCCCAGTTGTTTCCTAGTCTGCACCTTCCCTCCAAATCTGCTGTTCCCCTTGTGCTGTTGCAGTTACTTTTCCACCCTTAATTCAGAAGGGAAGGGTTGTGATGATGACTTTCCTTTTCTGAGTAACACAAGAAAAAAAAGAAGTCTTCTCAGCTGTGTCCAGAAAAATCCAGACACACAGAGGAATATCCAATAAATTATTAACTCAGTCTTTCCATCTGTGGATAATGGTGTTTCTGGTTAGTTGTTTATATATATATATATTTATTACTAGCCGCCTTCTCCTTCATGGAAAAAGAGAACGTCTATTTGATTTGAAATGCAATGTCCCAAGCCAATTTCTGGTGAGTAGCAGAATGATGGCTTACATGTGGTTTTCTGCCTTTTGAATGAGGAGGAATAAATTGAAAATGAGTTTCCTGTACTCCTCTCATCCCCAACGTGAGAGGAAATGATGAGCAAGAGAGCACCTTTACAGGCAAAAGATTACGTAGTTTATGCACAGATTATTCTTTA
>NW_010244638.1:2067-3165 GCF_000690775.1 Eurypyga helias | reverse complement strand
TTTTTTTTTTTTTTTTTCTGTGGGATGGATGGTGTGGTGAGAGGAGGTATTTTCAGCCATGAATTTTTGACCCAGGCAATGTTTGTCTTAGGAAGTGGTGGGAAGAGGCCAGTACCAGCTGCTTGGAACAGGCACTGACACAGCAATGCCATGATGCTCAGACCGTGCATCCACCCAGGTGCTGCTTTGCTGGTGAGGGAAAGCACCCTGCGGCCCCACGTTGTGATCAGAGGCAGGCTTGATCCACGTGGTATGGTCAGGAAAATGGGTGCCTAGCTGATCCTCAGCCCAGTGCCCAGGCCACAGCTGGGTCGCCTGCTTGCTCCCCATCGCTACCCTTGGCCGTGGGCATTTGCAGCAGCTTAGCCACTGATCCAGGCAGCACATTCCTGTGGACTTGACTGTTTGACATCCTCACAAAGGTTGGCTGGTGGGTCTTTTTTTTTGGTATATTCTAGGGTGGGCTGTGTCAAGATACATGCTGTATGCTCAAACTTAACTCCTTAGGCAATTCAGAGTACTCTGTTGCTGTGATGAGCCCTCATAACTACTTAGGAAGCCACTAGATTTTGTGTCGGCTTTTGCTGCAACCATCTTTTTTTTTTTTTTTTAACAGCTAACTGGAAACTTAAATCAAACCTTTGGACAAAAAATACAGATTTCCTTTGTGACTGCACTAAACCTACACCATTTCTTTGCTGACTGCCTGTTCATGGTAATGTTTGGGGATTTAATATGGCCCATGTGCAGAAAGTGACGACCGATGGTGTAAGAAATATGCCTTCCCTTGAGCAAATCCCAGGAAGGGTGGTGCCAAACCCCATCACCTTCCTTTCCAGTGAAGCAAACCAACAGCTAGATGCCAGCGTGACAGACAGAGACTGCCAGGAACATCTACCCCTGGGCTGAGAAATGCTCTCCTCCCCCAGTCCTACTACACAGAGCACATTCCCAGCAGCCTAAATGTCTGGGTGACTCAGGCCAGATACCTGGATCAGAAAGGTCAACTTCTCAACTGAACACAAATACAGGGAAAAAAAAAGCGTAGCACCGGCAGCTGCCACCCAGGGGCCCACGGCCAGGGGGCGGGCCCTGCAA
>NW_010244638.1:1357-2018 GCF_000690775.1 Eurypyga helias | reverse complement strand
CAGCTGCCACCCAGGTGCCCACGGCCAGGCGGTGGGCCTTGCAAAAGGCAGCGCCAGCCCTCCCCTTGAACCCTGCTTTAGCTCCCAGCTGCCTCCCGGCCCGCAGCAGCATGACTTCAGCCCTGGCGGGGAGGGAGGAGGCAGAGCACATCACCTCCTCAGGGACCCAGGCGCCTGGTGGTTTGTTTTTCTGCTGTGTTAGCCAGCTCAGATGTGGCACAGATGGGGAATCTGCAGCCTGTGCCTCTGCACCGGCTCCCGCGGCCTCAGAGGTGCCTGGAACAGATGGGCCAAAGCCCTGCTGGGATCGAAATGTGCTTGGCATCATAGCCCTGGATAGGAGAGAAGGGTAAAGCCCTCCATCACACATCCACAGCGGGGCACTGTGGTCCATGGTGCATGTTGGTCATGGACGGATGGGCATGGGGCTGCCCAGGGACATGCTGCTCCTGTGGGCGCACGGGGCAGAGACAGACCCAGAGGGTGTCCATCTCTGGCACCCGTGCCTGCCATTTTGGGGTATGGAAACCCAGGTTTTTGCTCAGCTGCACCAAGGGGACAGAAATGGCTGAGGTGGAGGGCTGATGAGCAGGGTGGGAGGCAGATCCTGGGATGCATGGGTAAGCACAGATTGCAGTGCTGGGTAGCTGGCCAGAAGCTT
>NW_010244638.1:412-1311 GCF_000690775.1 Eurypyga helias | reverse complement strand
GCCTTCTGAGATACAGGGTACAACAGGCCTGAGGGACCCAGACAACAGAGGCAACATGGTCTCATATAGGGTGGCTTGGGTGGCAAGCAGAAGCAACGCTGCTTGCGTACGTAGGGAGCTGGGGGGGGGGCAAGAAGGGGGCTTCAGGTTAGGAGGAGCAGCATGAGCTTTGCATGCCACAGCCGTGTTGGGGGGAGCACAGGGAGATGCTGCTGGATAGAGCCTCCCGAGCTGGAAGAGGAGGGATGGTGCTGCCAACCCTGTCTTAGAAGTCAAGCAGGGAAAGCTCCAGGACAGGGTGCATCATGCTTTATGCCTGGACCTACCTTTATTCTGCCATAAATAGATTGATTTCCCCCCACCCCACCCCCCCAGCGCTGAAGAACTGAAAGGCTGGGGTCACGGTGTGCTGGCAGGGACCATGGCTCTGGCAGGGACCATGGCTCCAGCAGCGAGCTGGGAGGCCAGTGGGGAACAAGACAGGGGTACCCTTCCTCCCTGGCCACAGAGATGCTGGTGTATCTGGGTGCGGTGACTAGTGTCAGTGACTTAATGGTGATGCACGTCTACAAGACGGACTGTCTGTCCCAAGCCCCGTGTAACAGCAAAGCAGCTGCCACAACCTTGCCTTCTGCCCAACACGCAGCTTTGTTTTCCAGAGCAGGGGAAGGAGCAAATTTAAAGCCTCTAGTGAGTCCCAGTCCTTGCTCCAGAAAGCCTATCCTTAGTTTAGGTGGGGTTAAAGCAAATAAAACTTTAAGCTGCTACTGAACAAAATGCTGAGAGGCTGAAACTACTACTAACTGCTCCTTCTCTGGTCTGTCAGCTACTCGTTTAGCTAACTCCTGTAACTGGGCCCCTGAGATTTGGGGGTATTTTCTAAAGTGCAGGTTCTGACG
>NW_010244638.1:0-295 GCF_000690775.1 Eurypyga helias | reverse complement strand
AAAAAATAAGTTCAGAATGTTCAGATGGGACTACTCTGAAGACATCTGTGCTCTTCTGCTGTTTGAAGTCGGGCTGCGAAGGAAAGCCCCAGGGCTGGAAAAGGCTTTGGGTTTTATTTTTACTGTTTTTCTTTTTTCCCCAGCCAGTGTAGCCGCAGTGAAGGGATTTAGGAGCAGAGCACGGCACGTCCCGGCCCTCGCGGGCTCCGGACGCGTACCTCCCCGGCGCCGTTGTTGTAAGCACGCGGTCTGGGTCGCGTTTTTCACTTCTGTTTTGCTAATCCTGAAATAATTC